>NC_092248.1:1115000-1170000 GCF_036320965.1 Panulirus ornatus | reverse complement strand
CTTACCCGGCCGTCTACTCACTAGTTTCACCACGTGTGTACAGATGACAGAGCGTGTACAGCTGTGCTCAATCCAGCTATGCAATCCAACTTGATTACAGCCCTCAAGCTTCTAAACCAGTGAACAGTACTTCATGCCAGTGCCCGAGTAACCACAGGTCACGACATGGAGGAAGGTAAGAAGCTTGTTAGATGGGACGTGGTCATGCACCGATATAGCGAAGGATGATGACGGTGGATGGTTGAAACACACTAAGCAATGAAACGGTGGCTCCCGGCACCATACAAACGTTTAGAACAACGACGAACAATTGTTTACGAAAAGATACATCACGGCAGTGAAAGTTCACGAGGTGGGGGAACCACGAGCGTAGAACCCTCTACTCCCTACAGTGCTAAAGGGTAATTCCAAACACATAAACAAAGAGATCCTCCGAGTAACACAACAGATCCAGCCTCTAAGTGGACGTGACCTAGTTCTTACGACATAATGACGAGCCAATGTTTGAGTCAACTTTCCTTGTGCTCTGTCCACCCTTGATGAGGTCTTCCAGGGCGCCTGCCTCACCCACTCGCTGGTGAGCCTTGGTCGTCCTTTTTCTTTCCTTTCCCTCCTCTTTGCGTGGCACGCAGTCTCGACTCCTCTCCTGAGGCGAATGCCGTCTTGCAGCCTGAGGCCGGAATGCCGTCTTGCACAGCCTGTGACCGCCGGAATGCTGTCCTGCACAGCCTATGACCGCCGGAATGCTGTCCTGCACAGCTTATGGCCGCCGGAATGCTGTCCTGCACAGCCTATGGCCGCTGGAATGCCGTCCTGCACAGCCTATGACCGCCGGAATGCTGTCCTGCACAGCCTATGGCCGCCGGAAAGCCGTCCTGCACAGCCTATGGCCGCCGGAATGCTGTCCCGCACAGACGATGGCCGCTGGAATGCTGTCCTGCACAGCCTATGATTTGGTTTGATCTCATAAATAACTGTTCCACAAACATCTTTTCTGATAACTATTCTATACCAGTTAATGTCACCCAAGATTACCGTGAGGCTCGTTTGAAAGATATTTCCCTTACAAATGTTTCTTTTTACCTCGCAAATAATGTTTGATAATCTTTGTTAACAAAAAGGCATGTGTGACCCCTTGTCATAACTGATTCCCTATATAACATTATATTGACCAGCAAC
Organism: Panulirus ornatus; assembly: GCF_036320965.1. Taxonomy (NCBI): domain Eukaryota; kingdom Metazoa; phylum Arthropoda; class Malacostraca; order Decapoda; family Palinuridae; genus Panulirus; species Panulirus ornatus. Next base: position 1,168,821 of record NC_092248.1, on the reverse strand, counting down.
GCATGACTACAAGTGACCTGTGACAATTTAGTACAAGTGACCTGTGACAATTTAGTACAAGTGAACTGTGACACCTTAGTACAAGTGACCTGTGACACTTTAGTACAAGTGAACTGTGACACCTTAGTACAAGTGACCTGTGACACTTTAGCACGTGACCTGTGACACCTTAGTACAAGTGACCTGTGACACTTTAGTACAAGTGACCCGTGACACTAGCACGTGACCTGTGACACCTTAGTACAAGTGACCTTGATACTTTAGCACGTGACCTGTGACACCTTAGTACAAGTGACCTGTAACGTTCAACAAGTGACCTGGGTAAAACCAGGACACTCCCACAGAAAATGTCCCAGGGTGGGGGGGGGGGGGATAATCACAAACAAATAAACTGCCCAGTAACAAGAGTGAACAGCTTATCACCGTTTGAATAACTAGGCTTGCAGAGTGAAGCACTGCACCACCTACATAACCAGCCAGTGACATGACACTCTCAGTCACTGTGATCCATGTCAACTCAGTCATCACCCACCCACCCACCCTCACTCCTCCTCCCCCTCAACAAGGGGGGGTCTTGCCTGCCAAACATCCAGGCTTCCGTCAAGGATAATTACCGCCCGTTTTCTTCCCTCTTATCACCCACGCTCGTCAGCTTTCCCAGTAACGGGAGATATTCAGCTGGTGTGGGAGGGCCAATCACGCTCGATTTCACGGTCCGAGCGACAATATCCTCACCACGTAAAGAGAAGAAAAAAAAAAAGGGAGAGTTTTGCCTTATGCACGACTAAGTGTGGTACAACAATCATGCAATTCATTGCATAAAAATGTGTGTGTGTGTGTGTGTGTGTGTGTGTGTGTGTGTGTGTGTGTGTGTGTGTGTGTGTGTGTGTGTGTGTGTGTGTGTGTGTGTGTGTGTGGTGTGTGTGTGTGGTGTGTGTGTGTGTGTGTGTGTGTGTGTGAATGAGTGAAGGAGAGCCGTGGCTGTAAGGATATATAAGATTAATAGAATAAGAGAGAGGAAAAAATTACTTTTTAAGGTTATGAGTTCTTGCAAGGCTTGACACTGTGTGTGTGTGTGTGTGTGTGTGTGTGTGTGTGTGTGTGTGTGTGTGTGTGTGTGTGTGTTACAGATCCTCACCAGTCAGTGTAAAGCTCAGGGACTGAGGCAAGTCTACGCCTGGGTGACAGATCATACACAAAAATGTTCTACACGAGGAAGTCCTTCACTGCATCTATGACTTGCCATGAACATATGACACAGTCAAAAGTCTTTTAACACAGCTGCTGAAACGCACTGTCTACACAACAGCTGCTGAAACGCACTGTCTATACAACAAAGACTTGTGTTCTCGTTCGGAGTAAAATGATGTTTTGAATGAGTGGTCTTATGTGCGTGTATGCAGAGGTGCGAGAGGGTTATGTAGTCACTATGGCCTGTATTTTCACTTTCTACGTAATATGTCTCGTTATGCTAGCTCAGAACGAACGCCATCTGATTTGCTGTGCCTCAGTATACTTCAGCTCTGTCCAGGATGTGACAGATGAGCATAATTTTCATATCTTGAGGCGCATGAGCAGAGGAATTATAAGTGTAAATTGTAAATAATAGCCTCCTACCAGAAAAAAGTGCCTCTAGTATATTGTTCGTTTAAAAAAATACATAAAAAGACTATAAAGCTATGAATGGAAAACGAGCACGAACGGTAATATGAAAGTCTTTACACAGAATCGCATTTAAGATGAAGAAGAGCTGAGGGCACTGTGAGGGTGCTGGCCAAGGGAATGTGGCATACATTACACCAAGGCAGCCTTCCAGATCCACCACTTGTTGTGACTCCTCTATGGTGTTCATGCGAGATCTGGTCACTTCCTTACATAGCCCTCAAATGGGGTAAAGAAACAAGTAAGACCTTTTCAATGCTATAGGAATTAACCCTTTAAGTTCGACGGTACGACCACAGAGCACGACGACTCTTGATTACGAAAGGCACCCTACCCTTAAGCACGCCGGTACGATCCTAAAGCACGAAGGTTCGTCCCCTTTTTGAGCACGAACGTACGACCTTTGGATATGATGTGGTCTGGCCTCTGACCTGATCTGAGAGGGTCAGGATAAAAACCAAATCGTCATAGCCAAGTAGCGGCCCTCCATCCTCATGGGTCCTACCGTTGTTATAAAGGGACGTTGTACTTACAAGATATAAAAGCAACGATGAAACAAAGGCAACAATGTCAAGTGCACAAGAGAGCAAAAGGATAATAATGTGGATGAAGAAAACGAAGGGCTGTTGCTTGCAGTGCACTACATCAATGGCAGTGAAAAAAAAAAAAAAATAAGCGGAAAAGTCGACAAAGGAAAACATCAACAAAACATCTGTATCAAGTTCCATGGTCAAAGTTGGACTTTTCTCCCAAGATACGAGCCGGGCTAAGCTCCACTTCCAACTCACCTACAAGGGGCACAACTCGGGCAGACGTCACACCAGAGTTGTGGGTCTTGAGTCATCATTCACTGGTTGTAAACAACTGTTGTAGAGTCTCCCAAGTGTTTAATATCGACTCTTCAAGCGACGTCTAAAAGATATGTCTCAAGTTAAGATGCGATGCCCAGCGAAGAACAGAAGGACGGACCAGAACGATCCCCCTCCCCCTAAGAGTCTGCAAGGCTTCGGGAGGGAGACTCAAAAAGAGGAACTGTCACACATAACGAATGACATAATAAGCCGGTGAAGAATCATATCTGCACAGCTGAAGGTCCGTGGGCGGCAAGGAAGGGGGCAACACTGCCAAAGCGGTGGATACAGACAATGAAAGATAGAGAGGACGGACGGACTCGGAATAACTGAATGAGCAGAGAAAGCCAATGAATGAGAGGGGATATACATATATATATATAAAAAGAAAACGGGTACACAGAGAAAATGGGTAAGTAGGTGAGGTCTCGCGAGTGTGTCGTGGTTGATGTGATCAGGAGGGCGCTTAAAGGATGGTTCGCTGTGTGCGTGAGAGTGGAATGGGAGAAGGGGGAAGTGCCAGACTTACTCCACGACCCCAAGGCATGAAAAAAGCCACACAGATGCCAACCAAAGTGGGTAATGTGGAGGGATCCCGCTCTCGACTTTCTTACAACTGCCGGGTTAAGTCAAGGGTACGTGTGAACGAATGCCGCACATGCTTTTTATGCCAAGGGCCAAAACCATCCTCATGGAAAAGGAGTAAAGAATACATGAAGAGAATATACCCTTTCCGAATACCTAACGTACTTAGAATATTCGTCTTCTGTGTATCTACACTTAAAAAAAAAATGGTTGGAAACTTTCACGACGCGTTATCTAAAGCTCCCACTTCAGCAGAGGAGACCACCTTGTGACATCCTACAGACCCTGTGAAAACAGGATTTTTCCTCAACCAACACGACATGACGGCAATAGGCGAGGCTTATCCTCCACTGTTTTTCGTATATTCTTCATATACCTAAGGTAAATCTCAATATCTTATTGTTCACTTTGGCTATCAACAAAAAAAAGTCGACTGATTGAAGCTTTACGTCTTCTGGTATCAAAACTTTATTCCAAGATTCATTTCAGTGGATACACAATATATATATATATATATATATATATATATATATATATATATATATATATATATATATATATATATATATATATATATATAAGCAGTCACGTTACGCACGCTGCACACATGAACATGATACACTGCCGTCCTTAATCTTTGCCAGTGGTAACGATGCCAAAGTACTGCTCAAATGTAGCCCTTAAGGAGGCACACGAAGGGTTGACGCCGATCTCGTCCGTAACTCGCGTAATAGTCACACCATCTACTACCACAGGGTGGATCGGACTCAAACACTCGAGTACCCCCTATTTCTTTTATCAATTGGGGATCAACAACTCATGACGAACTCGGGTCTCCTAACTCAAGCTGGCCAGAGGGGCAAGGATGACGCAATTCCCGTAAGGGAGCGACTCGCTCTTTGTCCTACAACGCTAGGTCTAGCCTACATCGACTGACCATCACGTACAGGTACTACCATGCGGAGGCTCGTCCCTGCTATGCACGTTGGTACGAGACGCTGCTCTGAGAAAGCCATCCGACGACCCCCGCCACCCCACCCCACCTCCGCTGTTCCTGTACAAGCGTACAGCTGATACATGAGGCGGCTGCGAAAGCTATCCGATACCAGGCGTGGCACCTCCCTGGCAACCGTGCCATATGGCACCTCCAGCAGCAGCAGAGGCCCCAGGGCCCCCACCACGATCCCTGTAACCAGACACCCTTCCGCGTCCTCTCCATCCGGCCGCCCGCCCACCCACGCCCGTCATCGCCATCACCACCACGTCTCCCACCCTACCTTACAACCACCCACGCCCGTCACCGAGCCTCCAGCCCATCAGCGCGCCTCCTGACGCTGTTACCGTGAGGTTCCTCCACAATCCACTCCTCAAAATGCAGCTCTAAGGCCATAATTCTGCTTCAGTCTCTCAGTATGAATTCAATTTTCGATTAGAATTAACCCAATAAAACAACTAATTGTCGTTATAATTACTACTCTTAACACTATTATGATGAGTACGAAAGTAATACACCTAATGACCACTGTAAGCTATATGCCCCATATATATATATATATATATATATATATATATATATATATATATATATATATATATATATATATATATATATTATATCATACAAACCTCCAACATCCAGGATCGAACCCGGGACCCCTGCGTACTAGGCGGGAGCGCTACCGCTAGGCTATGATCTTCCCCAATAGGAAAATGACTATTCGAATACTATGTACTCGAACCAGTCATTTCCCATCTGGCTCACACAGCCAGCAGATAGCATTTTACGTGAGACGAAGGGTATTCAAATACATAATATTCGAATAGTCATTTCCCTACTGGGTGTATTCAGAGCCTAGCGGCAGCGCTCCCGCCTGCTTCACAGAGGTCCCGGGTTCGATCCTGGCTGTTGGAGTTTTGTATGTTCTATGAAAGTGCGCGTTCATATGCACTGTTCATATATATATGTATATATATGTGTGTGTATATATATATATATATATATATATATATATATATATATATATATATATATATATATATATATATATATATATATGCGCGAATATAGTGCATATGAACGAGCACTTTCATAGAAAACATAATACTGTACAACAGCCGAGACTCGAACTCAAAACCTTTTGCGTGAAATTCGGGAACGCTAACCGCTAGGCTACGATAGCCCCTAATTGGGAAATGACTATTCGATTACATGTAATCGAATACCCTTCGTCTCGTAACCATGAGAAAGGGTGATCGTAGCCTAGCGGTTTGCGTTCCCGAATACCAAGCAAAAGGTCTTGGGTTCGAATCGTAACTATTGGATGGTATTATGTGATATATATATATATATATATATATATATATATATATATATATATATATATATATATATATATATATATATATATATATATATATTTCCGGAACCATCTTCCAAGAGAGGAGCGCAGCACTTATGTTGCGCTCCTTCGGGTAGCTGGGAAACGGTGGACCACTCTGGAATGAGAAACCCTCTGTCGGGACTAAGCTGCCAGTCATACGGGACAAGAAAGGTCAACAAGTGGAGACACCGGACACAGTTGCCGAGTGTGACGAGGTGCACCGTGGGTTCACTGAGGGAGGCGGGGGAGTGATTGGTTGAACAGGTAGTCTTGGTGACTTAACCATACAAGCCCCCGACGCACTAGCAGTGTGTGTGTGTGTGTGTGTGTGTGTGTGTGTGTGTGTAGTGATGGACCTCTCTTTTCTCTACGGGTACGAGGGAACCAAGTGTGTTCCTGGCTTGTGTTGCTATGTAAGTCATATACATGGCCGTAATTTGTTTCTTCTGATCTCTCTCTCTCTCTCTCTCTCTCTCTCTCTCTCTCTCTCTCTCTCTCTCTCTCTCTTAATTAAAGCCTTGCCACCTGATTCTGTGTCACGTCGTAGATGCTGTTCCTCTGTATGTTCATGTTATGGGTATTTCTCGTCTGTGGCGCCTCTGGACGCCCCGTTCTGTACCGTCTGCAGGCAGAGCAGGAGTGATCTAAAGGCCAGGAGGGCGAGAGGGGAGTAATTCAGTACTCCCACGGAACGAGAGGTGTCAGGAGATGGAGGCGGAGTCTTGTTCTTTGCTTTGACTGTATCTAAATCCCGCGTGTCTTCAGGCGTGATCCTGGTACACAAACTTCCAGTAGTCCACCCTCAAACACAGCCACATACACCCCACGCCCACTTTACACAAACCCACACACTCCGATCTCCACACTCAAGAACACACCCCAGGCCTCCCTCACACTCATCACATACCCCAAGCCCCTCTCACACACACCCATATATCCTAGGCCCTTCCCTAACACACCCGCACAACCCAGAACCCCTCAAACACACACACTTCCTTCTATAGGCTAGGGGGCTCCACCGAACAACCATACAGGGCGAGGTGATCCCCTTGCAGTCCCTAGGCGGCGGAATGATACAGCAGCTTTAGCCCATAATTAAACAATGTGTCGGGGTTCTCTGGGTACGAAGAGAGGGTTCCTCACAGCTTTCTGATGACGGGATGGTCCTGACCCTCCTCATTATCCCCTTTACCTGCCCAAGCTCTCCCGGAAAGCTGACCCCTGCCCACGTTATAGGGGGAAGGCTTACTCCAGCCAGCGTTACACGGGGAAGGATAACTCCTGCCCAGGCTATACGAGGGAAGGCAAGTGGCTCCTCCTCATGCTATTCAGGGAAGACTAACTACTACATTCCATGATATGTGGGAAAGACCAACTCCTGTCCATGCTATACGGGGAGCACCAGACCCTTCCCACACTTTACAGGGAAGGACAACTCCAGCCCACACTATACGGGAAAGACAAACTCGATCCCACTCTTACAAAAGGAACGCTGAATCCTGACCATGCTACACAGGGAAGGCTATAAGGGAGAACGCTAATTCCTGCCCCATGTTCTCTGAAGGAGCCAACTTCTATCCACAGTGCACTGGATAACTGACACATGCTCCAGCTCCCGGTGAAAGCTCACTCCTACTTTTACAATGCTGGTGTAGCCAGCAGTTCCTTTCCGAGCTGTACACGGTAACTATCAACTGATTAACGTTAACTCAACGGTCATCCCGGCGCGGTGTCTTCACTAACTCTACCTGGGATGGGTACAATGTTCCGACGGTGGGAAGCCTTCAGCTGTGTTGGGCGTATAGTGGAGGTTGTCTGGGCTGGAATGGAGTCCTGCGTCCCTCCTGCTGCCTGGTATTTCTCACCCCTCCAACTCTGATGTCATGGAAGTCCTTCCTTTACCGAGTCCCACTGCTCTTCCATTTCCGCATGGAAAGCACTGCAAATATGTTCTCCGTCAAGTCAACCACACCTTCGTCAACAAAAATGAGCTCATTTGTCTTCTGCCGACAAATTTCTCTGTTCCTTAAACAAAAGCAACATCCCCAGTGACTTCTGTAATTCAATCTTTTCTCCCTTCCTCCTGGATGATCTCTCTTGCCCGTTCTCCCTGTCACCATAAGAGAAAGAAAATGCACAGAGGGCTAACTCCAGTTACGCTAACCTCTTCCATAAACGAGAGAAATCAGAAATACTGCCCTACGCCACTCAGGAAGACCTCACAAACACCCAAGGCGTGAAATAACTATAATGGGGAAAGCTGCAGGGGAACAACTCAGCTCACACTGCAGGGGAACAGCTCTGCTCACGCTGCAGGGGAACAACTCAGCTCACACTGCAGGGGAACAGCTCTGCTCACGTTGCAGGGGAATAGCTCTGCTCACGCTGCAGGGGAACAGCTCTGCTCACGCTGCAGGGGAACAACTCTGCTCACGCTGCAGGGGAACAACTCTGCTCACGCTGCAGGGGAACAGCTCTGCTCAAGGGTAACATTACGGCGACCAGAGCCACTGGAGCCGTCACGTCCAGCACGACACATCGGACGAGCCACACCACCGCCCCCTCCACATATGCAAATAAATACAACCATATACAGCTAGTGAGGGAGGCGTCACACTGAAGGTTTCCTGGTGTGTGGGGCATGATGTGGGCGGCTCCTGAACGTGGCGCACACACGGGCCTCCGTGGTGTAGGGGTTAGCGTTGCTGACCATGAGTCAACACGGGCCGGTCCCGCGGGTCGGATCCGTATGGGTTGGAATCCTGGGCGTGGCCAGTCGGCCTACACCCAACCCAGGTGTTCAGTCTCACCTCGGGGTTGGTCGATATATGGATACCAGGCTCTGGGGGTGTGTGTGTGTGTGTGTGTGTGTGTGTGTGTGTGTGTTCGGACACCGGAGTGAAGACAAGATACACGTATACCTGGTTAAGAGACGTGACAACACAAGTGTAAGACTTTCTCCGTAAAATATATATAATAATCACACACACACACACACACACACACACACACACACACACACACAACACACACACACACACACACACACACACATAAGATGAGGGCCCCACAAGCGAGGGAACTCCTCCCAGCAATGTTCAAATTGGCAATTACACTCACTGTTGTAAGACTGGAGGTGGTAAACCGCTGAGACTGACTGAGAGAGGACAGGTCATGTGTGCCAAGATGACGGGTACAGCAGGCGGGGAGGCCATGACGACGTGGGGTGAGGAAGGTACAGCAGCCGGGGAGGCAATGATGACGTGGGGTGAGGAAGGTACAGCAGCCGGGGAGGTCATGACGACGTGGGGTGAGGAAGGAGAGGCCGAGATGATGTGGGTGTGAAGCAGGTTGAGGCAGACGGAGGCCCGGGGTGCGATCGAGATGTGGGAGTGTGGTCAAATATCGGTGTGTGTGGTCAAGATGTGGGTGTGAGGTCAAAATGTAGGGGTAAGGTCAAGATGTAGGTGTGTGGTCAAGATGTGGGGGTGTGGTCAAAATATGGGTGTGTGTGGTCAAGATGGGGTGTGTGGTCAAGATGTGGGGGTGAGGTCAAGATGTGGGGGTGTGGTCAAAATATGGGTGTGTGTGGTGAAGGTGGGGTGTGTGGTCAAGATGTGGGGGTGTGGTTAAAATATGGGTGTGTGTGGTCAAGATGTGGGGGTGTGGTCTAAATATGGGGGTGTGTGGTCAAGATGTGGGGGTAGTCAAGATGTGGGGGTGGTCAAGATGTGGGGGTGGTCAAAATATGGGGGTGTGGTCAAGATGTGGGGGTGTGGTCAAGACGTGCGGGGGTGTGGTCAAGACGTGCGGGTGTGTGGTCAAGACGTGCGGGTGTGTGGTCAAGACGTGTGTGGGTGTGGTCAAGACGTGAGGGGGGGGGGTCAAGACGTGGGATGGGGGTGGTCAAGAGGCGGTACACCAGATCAGCAAGCTTCCCCAGCCAGGGATGAGACCTCCCCAGCCAGGGATGAGACCTCCCCAGCGACACATCAGCCTGGGGGAGACGTCCTTTTTCCCTGCTAGGGTTGCACGCTCACGTGTTGGGCTCCATGAGAGCAAACCTGACCCGACAGGGGTCTGGTCAAAGGCCATGGATCGCAATAGTCGCACGCAAGGGTCGTACCATCGTACATAAAGGTCGTAATGTCCTTCACAAGGGTCGTCCCCGTCCTTCACAAGGCTCGTTCCGAGATAATATCATAATGGTCAGGAAGTTAACATCTGTACAGGAGAGAACCGTCCTATATAAATATATATATATATATATATATATATATATATATATATATATATATATATATATATATTTCTTTCTTTTATACTATTCGCCATTTCCCGCGTTAGCGAGGTAGCGTTAAGAACAGAGGACTGGGCCTTTGAGGGAATATCCTCACCTAGCCCCCTTCTCTGGTCCTTCTTTTGGAAAACTGAAAAAAAAAAAAAAAAACGAGAAGGGAGGATTTCCAGCTACCCGCTCCCTCCCCTTTTAGTCGCCTTCTACGACACGCAGGGAATACGTGGGAAGTATTCTTTCTCCCCTATATATATATATATATATATATATATATATATATATATATATATATATATATATATATATATATGCACACCATTCTTACAGTTCAGTGCAAAACTCCACTCTCTCTCTCTCTCTCTCTCTCTCTCTCTCTCTCTCTCTCTCTCTCTCTCTCTCTCTCTCTCTCTCTAAGCTTATCAAGCCCGGGTCGCTGCAGCCCCCGCTATTCAAAGACAACGTCGAGTCAGAGGTCCACAAAGTTGGCGTGGGTGGTATGTCTGGCCAGCTGGCACGGCTGTGTGTGTGTGTGTGTGTGTGTGTGTGTGTGTGTGTGTGTGTGTGTTTAATTACCAATTTGTACTCAACCATCTGCACCCTACGGGGGTAGAGGGTTTCTACCCCCGAGGGGTCCCATCTTATATTCTCTACTATATCATATTACCTTTTTTTCGTATGGTCTTGTATACTATCTATGTTCACAGTTTCATCACTCAGGTCTGGTCCATTCATGCACGACTCTTATACAACTGGCAGTGCTGCTTCCTTGACGCCTGTTCTGGCTGAGTTTCTTGCTCAAATCTCCTCTTTTGGCATCTGGCCGCTTTGCCTTTGTGTCTCTCTGACAACTGTCCCCTGACGACATCATCAAACGAGTCCAAATTCTTAAAAGATCAGATGAAGTCGCACCTGACTCTTCTCTCTTCCAAGGTGGGCACACTTATGGCCTGCATCCTCTGACTAGTGACTCAGTTTCCATAATTCTATCACCATTTTTGATGCCCTCCGCTGGATCTTCTATATTAGTTCTTTGTGCTTCTTTAGGTGTGGTGACTAAACTTGGGGGGGATGCAAATTCTAGTTTTGGCTTAATATAAGATCTGAACAACTTGCGGAATTATTTTTTTCTTTAACGTTAAAGGCTTCAGTAACGGACAACAGTCCACGTCAAGGCCGGGCCTTAATAGAAGAAGTTAATGGAAAGGAAAAAGAAGAGACAAGCAAAAGTTTCTAAGAATTTTGGAGGTCGATATCACAGTAGTTGGGAAAGACAGGAGAGGGTAGAGAGTTCCAAAGCTTCGAGGAGCAAGGAAAGAAACAGTTATCAAATCGGCCCACTCTTGAATGTGTTTCTAATATCTATCTGCATATTTTGAGGTTCGGGCTACGGCGACATGATGGGTTCAATGTTGACTCCCTTGTCCCCTACAAGTGTGATGATGATAATAATAGTAATGATAATGATGATAATAATGACAATGATAATAATAAGTGCTAATGAGCTCCTAGAGATCAGCATACGATGATAAATACATAAATTTCTACTGACATGCAAATCTATGCAACGATGAGCCTTAAAATGTAATCAGTTGGTCATCTCCACAGGGAGAGAGGTTATGGCGTAAGTATGCAGCTCCCTTCGTATGTTGCTCTTGAGTTATCATGTGAACACACACACACACACACACACACACACACACACACACACACACACACACACATACACAGAAACACGACAGATAGGTGCAGGTGTGATGAACTATTGCCCTGTTTACATAGTCGCAGGCGCGAATAATAATAATAATAATAATAATAATAATAATAATAATAATAATAATAATAATAATAATAATTATTATTATTATTATTATTATTATCATTATTATTATCATCATTATCATTACCATAGTAGTAGTAGAAGTAGTAGTAGTAGTAGTAGTAGTGGTAATAATAATAATAATAATAATAATAATAATAATAATAATAATAATAATAATATTGATAATAATAATAATAATTATCATTATCATAGTAGTAGTAGTAGTAGTAGTAGTAATAGTAATAGTAATAATAATAATAATAATAATAATAATAATAATAATAATGATAATTATCATTATTATAGTAATAGTAATAGTAGTAGTAGTAGTAGTAGTAGTAGTAGTAGTAGTAGTAATAATAATAATAATAATAATAATAATAATAATAATAATAATAATAATAATAATTATAAAAAAGTATCTAATTGCTTGCCGCTAATGGCTGCATATATTCAATGAAGATATACGTATAACCTGTACAGTGTAAGTAGAAAAAAACGACTGTCGTTAAACAAGACATATACAAACAACCTACGGAGCTCGTTCACTGATCATTAATGAGTTTCAGAATGGTCGGGATGAGAGGTGTCTTGTAGCGGTCTGCACCAGCCCGATGTGGCCGTAGTGCCGAACTGCGACACGGGGACGAAGGATCCCTGGTGGCCAGGAGGTGACGGTGGCGAGAATGGGCAGAAGAAGGATTCCTGGGGGCAGGAGGCAACGGTGGCGACATAGGTGCAACAAGTGTGTGTGTGTGTCTGTGTGTGTGTGTGTGTGTGGTGTGTGTGTGTGTGGGTGACAGGTCTAGCCAGGTGGCCGGGCGTGCGCCAGTCCAAGCAGCACCAGACACCGACTCCACCCATCCTCCACCAACGCAGCGCCCATGAATGGAAGTCTCGCTCATGAATGGGAAGGAACCATGAATGGGAGGGCAAATCTCACAGAGGCCCACTCATGAATGGAAAGGCAGCCAGGGACGGGAATGGGCGGCCGTTTGCATGGGAGGGAGAGAGGGAGATGGGAGTGAGGTGAGGAGAGAGAACGCTAATGAATAGGTAATGAAGCAGGTGTGTCAACACCTCGTGTATGGAGGAGGGCGGGCAGAGGCCCCACTCCCGCTCTCGAAAATGACTCACCAAACGAAGGGTTCACCAGCCAGCGAGGGACAAGGCTGTTCCTTAAGAGATCCATTAACAATGACACATTAGACACCTGAGAACGAACATTTACCCCCCCCCCCCCCGCCCGCCCTTGAGTACGAAGGTTTGCACCCCATAGGTACCTCCACCCCCTGAGCACGACGACGAACTTACCCCGATGAGTTAGGTACACAACCCTTTGAGTACGACTGCTTAAACTCCCTGAGAATGAAGACTTGACTCCTCCCCCCCGGAGTACGATGATTGAACGCCCCCAGAGTGGGATGACTAGCCCCTGAGTAGGACGACTGAACGACTAAGTACGATGACTTAATCCTTTATGTACGAAGCCTCAACCCTTAAAGTGAAATTTACCCCTTTACCACAACAAACTAACCCCCCTTAAGTACAACGATTAAATCCCTTAAGTTTAAACCCCTTAAGTATGATAAGTGAGACGCCTGAGTACGACGAGTTAACCCCGAGTACGACAAATTACCCCTCCCCCGGTACGATATACCCCCTGAGTACAACGACTTATCCCCCTGAGTACGACGAGTGAACCCCCTGAGTATGATACACCTCCTGAGTACGACGAGTTAAGTCATCGTACCTAAGGCACTAAACGTCGGACTCAAGGCGTTCAATCTTCGTACTCAAGAGGTTCCGTCGTCGTACTCCAGGCGTTCATTTCTCGTGCTCAGTGCGTTGTGTCGTAGTCTCATAGGCGTTCAGTTTTCATACTGGAAGGGTTCAATCGTCATACTGGAAGGGTTCAATGGTCACACCGGAAGGGTTCAGTCGTCGCACTGGAAGGGTTCGATCGTCATACTGGGAGGGTTCAATTGTCATACTGGAAGGGTTCGATCGTCATACTGGAAGGGTTCAATTGTCATACTGGAAGGGTTCGATCGTCATACTGGAAAGGTTCAATCGTCGTACTGGAAAGGTTCAATCGTCGTACTGGAAGGGTTCACTCGTCACACTGAAAGGGTTCAATCGTCACACTGGAAGGGTTCAATCGTCATACTGGGAGGGTTCAATTGTCATATTGGAAGGGTTCGATCGTCATACTGGAAAGGTTCAATCGTCGTACTGGAAGGGTTCACTCGTCAAACTGAAAGGTTCAATCGTCATACTGGAAGGGTTCAAAAGTCACACTGGAAGGGTTCAATCGTCATACTGGAAGGGTTCAATCGTCATACTGGAAGGGTTCAATCGTCATACTGGAAGGGTTCAATCGTCACACTGGAAGGATTCAATCGTCATACTGGAAGGGTTCAATCATCATACTGGAAGGGTTCAATCGTCATACTGGAAGGGTTCAATCGTCATACTGGAAGGGTTCAATCGTCATACTGGAAGGGTTCAATCGTCACACTGGAAGGATTCAATCGTCATACTGGAAGGGTTCAATCGTCATTAGAAAGGTTCAATCGTCATGCTGGAAGGGTTCAATCGTCATACTGGAAGAGTTCAATCGTCATACTGGAAGGGTTCAATCGTCAAACTCAAAGCGTTCAGCTCTGTGTATTCAAGGGGTTTCCGTCGTTGAACTGAAGGCTCGTCCTTCGGGGAGTTCAATTCAAGAGGAACTCCCAGGGAGTGGAAAATATAAAAAAATGAGCCAATATGAGATAAATAAAAGAGCCAACAGAGCCAATAAGAAATAAATAATAGAGTCAATAAGAAATAAAAAAGCCAATAAGAAATAAAGAAGCTAATAAAAAATAAAAAAGAGTCGATAAGAGTTTAATTCAAGAAAAATCGATACAATTGAAGTAAGAAAATAAGAGAAAAAGAAAATGATGTCTTGGTGAAAGCGGGTGGATCATTACAATACCAGCAGAAGGCGCAGAAGGGAACTAATTAGTGATGAATGGTGTTGTCTTTCTCAGCCACCCCAGGACTTTCGCTGGACTGTCTTGCCCGTTACATATCCTGGTCACCTTCTGCTGTTACACGTAACAGCATGTGACAAGTGGTGACACTTCGTGGAGCATCATCACTTAGTGAAAGATGGCACCAGTGACTGATTTCGGGGAACAGGTGAATGCAGGCGAGAGCTGAATGAAGAAAAGTGACGAATGAAAGCACCAGTGGTGAATGAAGGCACAAGTGATGACTGAAGGCACCAATAATGATGGCACAAGTAATGAGTGAGGGCACCCGTGGCGAATGGAGACATCCGTGACGAATGAAGGCGCCCTTGACGAAGGCACATTCGGTAAATGAAAGCTTCACTGATGAATAAAAGCAACAGCAATGAAAGAATGAACTAGTGACGAATGAAAGGCACCCGTGGTGGTGAATGAAGGCACCCGTAGTGATGAATGAAGGCACCCGCGGTGAATGAAGGCACCCGCAGTGAATGAAGGCACCAGTGATGAATGAAAGCAAGCGTCACACGCAGGCACCCCAGCAGGGGGTAGTGCCACATCGTGTTGGGTGTCTGTCTGCCTCTCCTAACCTCCCTCAACCCCCCCTCCCCCCCCACATACACACACACGGACGAACCACCCCAGATTCTCGCCTGCCTCCCCCCCCCCCCATCCCCTCACATCTCCCCCACCCACTCCTGACTATTATGTTAACTACCAAGAGCAATAAATGTCATATCTGGTGGAGCCTTTGTCCGCGCCGAGGTGTGTGTGTGTGTGTGTGTGTGCGTGAGTGCGATTCGCTTGTTTACTCTCTCTCTCTCTCTCTCTCTCTCTCTCTCGAGAATTTATCGAAAGCGGCGGAAACAAAGCCTCTCCCACTCGTCACTTACCACGTACAATGCACTACAGAGCGAGAGAAAAAGTAAATAAAGGCTTTTTCAAACTCTCTATCAAATACAAAAGTCCCACCAGATGGCCCTACAGAAAATGGAAGCCATACTATAGAAAACGAGTTGCCCGCTCACCGCTGAATCATAAGTAAACAAAGAGAACACCACAGGAAGATGATCCCAGTGAAATACCACAACCACATTATGACAACGAGTATTTACACACACACACACACACACACACACACACACACACACACACACACACACTGTTTGACAACAAAACCAGAAAAAAACATCCTACCACACCCACATTCCTGTCCTCCCACAGCGTCAATCACCATTCCACATCATCCCCAATGATCAAATGTGGTTCCACATCCACTGATCATCCTTCCATCTACGATCCAATAACATCCCTTAGTGTGGAGGGAAAACGGTGGGGTACAAAAGGGTAAAAGGACGTGAATAACATTATGACTTGAGACTTAGAGGGCGAGTCTGACACAGCAATGGGACGACCACGCAAAGGAGGAACCGACTTGGCCCCAGCCAGCAGCTGTGCCACAGAACTGGGCTTGTCCGAGACCTGGGGGTAATGTGGGACATTCTCTCTTTGGCTGTTGTTTGTTCTGTGTCCCCGCGGGAGCCGGGCCACAAGTACCAGCAGAGATGGTAGGGTCGCGAACCATCAGCAAGTGCAGCTGATGGCGAGGCGGAGCCAGCAGTACCAGGGCACTGGTACTGCTGGCACCAGAAGCAGCAAGTCAGCGCTTACACGCTCAACTGGAGTATGGGGGACGCCATCACCACAAGGAGAACGAGAAATGCAGTACATAACATCGGGGGCATTAAAATGCCAACAACGAGACAAGAACGACCGACACCAGTAGTAGTAGTAGTAGTAGTAGTAGTAGTAGTAGTAGTAGTAGTAGTAGTAGTGGTGGTGGTGGTGGTGGTGGTGGTGGTGGTGGTGGTGGTAGTAGTAGTAGTAGTAGTAGTAGTAGTAGTAGTAGTAGTAGTAGTAGTAGTAGTAGTAGTAGAGGTAGTAGTAGTAAAGAGGTAGAAGCAGCAAACAAATGATGGAGGAGGGGGCAAGCGATGCGCCTAGCACATCTTGTCTTGTCCAGCATTACCATCACTGCTTATGATATTTCTCGCTGCTGCTGGTGCTGCTGCTGTTCCCGTATTTACTCTGCACTCCTCATATGGCCCTGTAACGCCTTCTGCTGCAGTCACAACCGTGGTATCATCTCCCGACGTTCCTACTACTTGGGGGCATGAGCAAAGGTTTCTATCAAGGATATGATCACCAGTACCCTCACCCTTCGTCAGCAGGCAGAAACGCTGTCACACAGCTGTTTCTACGTAACTGCTGTGCCAAGATCAGACTCTGGCACCGGAAACCAAACTTACCCTCCAATACCGAACTCTGACATCGGACGAAATCTAATAAGGTACATCAAACTTCGCGCCCAGGTACCAAATCACTCTTCATCGGGACGTAGCCACTGGCACGATTTAAAACAGAACTGTATCAAACTGTAGCCCTGGTGCAGACAGTGGTACCGAAACATCTGGGAACGTACTGAAGCGCATATGAATACTTTAACTCCGACACAGGTGCCGAATTCTTGCACGGGTATCGTACACCACCAGCCCAGCGACTGCACAAAACTCGGCCGAGGAACCAGTCAACAATTTTCATGCAAATTGATCATGCGATCTATTTCGAGGCATCAGGAGGAATGTGACCACATAATTTCGCCCTCAAAAAAACTTCTTGAAAAAGCCATGAGGACTTTCCTGGCTCACATGCGGCAAACCTATGCTACCATACCTACTGGCCTCACCCACCCAGGGTCAATATATATATCCCCTGGGCAGCTCGCCTCACCCTCACACTACGACAGTGAGGAGGACCGTGAGATGCTGGTACTTATGTCGTGACTCCTGTTACGTACTGTAACTACTCTACTATGGAAGAGCCACCATTACCAGCGTTATGATGTTAGTCAGTCTTCTTGTGGTGTTGGTGGTGGTGCTGTAACTACATTACACGGACTGGAGGGTTGGTAGTGGTGTAGTAACTACATCAAATGGACGAGGTGGTCGTAACTGTGGTGGTGGTGGTGTAGTAACTACATCAGGGACGAGGTGGTGGTGTAGTAACTACATCAGGGACGAGGCGAGGTGGTGGTAACTGTGGTGGTGGTGGTGTAGTAACTACATCAGGGACGAGGCGAGGTGGTGGTAACTGTGGTGGTGGTGGTGTAGTAACTACATCAGGGACGAGGTGGTGGTAAATGTGGTGGTGGTGTAGTAACTACATCAGGGACGAGGCGAGGTGGTCGTAACTGTGGTGGTGGTGGTGTAGTAACTACATCAGGGATGAGGTGGTGGTAAATGTGGTGGTGGTGTAGTAACTACACTACATGGATGGTGGTGGTTGTGGTGGTGAAGGTGGTGACTTACCACAGTCCACTGGCACTGCGCATTCCCCTTGGGGGCGGCGCATCACAACACGTCAAACCTGTATACAAGACTTTCAGCGAGCGGTGCACATTCCCGGGCACATCCCGCCACTGGGCTAGGCTAAGCTGGCACATTCCCTGGACCCACAGCACCAGTACACACGTAGACACACACACACACACACACACACACACACACACACACACACACACACACACACACACACACACACACACCTCTTACTGTACACAAATGATGTATGTCAAGCCTCCTGTGCACGTGGATGGTGCACACGCACCCCGTGTGTAGACACGGAGGAAACACACAGGGGCCTGGCGTATAAAGGTCGATGGTGTATGTACATCCTGGTACACATAAGGTAGGGACTCCCACACACCATCAAATTTACGTCAAGTGAGAGAGAATAATGGGAGGTTTACTTGCGCTGCCTGACACGGAGACGCACACCACTAACCCCTTCTGTCCAGGCCCACAAGACATTCCAACCTGTCTTCACCAGGTATACTCAACCCTCCCCTTCGCACTGCCTCCAAAATATGACAAGACCATCATTAGTCAAAGACCCCTTTTTATCGTCGCCTGGCGCATGTTATACACACACACACACACACACACACACATATATATATATATATATATATATATATATATATATATATATATATATATATATATATATATATATATATATATATATATTTATTTATTTATTTATTTTGCTTTGTTGCTGTCACCCGCGTTAGCAAGATAGCGCAAGGAAACAGACGAAAGAATGGCCCAACCCACCCACATACACATGTATATACATACACGTCCACACACTCAAATATACATACCTATACATCTCAACGTATACATATATATACACAGAGAGACATATACATATATACACATGTACATAATTCATACTGTCTGCCCTTATTAATTCCCATCGCCACCCCGCCACACATGAAATAACAACCCCCTTCCCCTGATGTGTGCGAGGTAGCGCTAGGAAAAGACAATAAAGGCCACATTCGTTCACACTCAGTCTCTAGCTGTCATGTAATAATGCACCGAAACCACAGCTCCCTTTCCACATCCAGGCCCCACACAACTTTCCATGGTTTACCCCAGACGCTTCACATGCCCTGGTTCAATCCATTGACAGCACGTCGACCCCGGTATACCACATCGTTCCAATTCACTCTATTCCTTGCACGCCTTTCACCCTCCTGCATGTTCAGGCCCCGATCACTCAAAATCTTTTTCACTCCATTTTTCCACCTCCAACTTGGTCTCCCACTTCTCCTCGTTCCCTCCACCTCTGACACATATATCCTCTATGTCAATCTCTCCTCACTCATTCTCTCCATATATGGGAATAGGGGAGAAAGAATACTTCCCACGTATTTCCTGCGTGTCGTAGAGACGACTAAACGGGGAGAGAGCAGGGGGCTGGAAATCCTCCATTCTCGTTTCTAATTTTCCTAAAGAAGGTACAGAGAAGGGGGCCAAGTGAGGATAATCCCTCAAAGGCTCAGTCCTCTGTTCTTAACGTTCTCTCGCGGATGCGGGAAATGGCAAATAGTGTATATATATATATATATATATATATATATATATATATATATATATATATATATATATATAACATACAAACCTCCAACAGCCAGGATCGAACCCGGGACCCCTGTGCAAGAGGCAGGCATGCTAACCGCTAGGCTATGGGACTGTATGATAGGAAACTCCGGGTTCGATCCTGGCTGTTGGAGGTTTGTATGTTCTATGAAGGTGCGCGTTCATATGCACTTTATTCGTATATATATATATATATATATATATATATATATATATATATATATATATACGCAACAAACACAATTTGAACGCGTGACTTACATTCTCTTTATCATATGTTTTATACTGACAGAAATTGGAGGCAATAGATATTCTATACTTGATAAAGAAAAATGTGATTATTTGGCGAATTTCTAAACAATAAACGCAAACAGATCTATCTCTTTTTAAGTCAATTATGACAAGAAATATCCTACGTCATGGCCAGAACTTATATGAAATATATAGGGGTCTAAATAAGACGCTGGGAAGACAGAAGAAATAAATGGGAAAATAATATATATATATATATATATATATATATATATGTATATATATATATATATATATATATATATATATATATATACATATATATATATGGGGATAGGGGAGAAAGAATACTTCCCACGCATTCCTCACGTGTCGTGGAAGGCGACTAAAGGGGACAGAAGCGGGGGCTGGAAACCCTCCCCTCCTTGTATTTTAACTTTCTAAAAGGGGAAACAGAAGGAGTCACGCGGGGAGCGATCATCCTCCTCGAAGGCTCAGATTGGGGTGTCTAAATGTGTGTGGATGTAACCAAGATGAGAAAAAAGGAGAGATAGGTAGTATGTTTGAGGAAAGGAACCTGGATGTTTTGACTCTAAGTGAAACGAAGCTCAAGGGTAAAGGGGAAGAGTGGTTGTGAATGTCTTGGGAGTAAAGTCAGGGGTTAGTGAGATGACGAGAGCATGGGAAGGAGTAGCACTACTCCTGAAACAGGAGTTGTGGGAGTATGTGATAGAGTGTAAGAAAGTACACTCTAGATTGATATGGGTAAAGGTGAAAGTGGATGGAAAGAGATGGGTGATTATTTATGCATATGCACCTAGGCATGAGAAGAAAGATCATGAGAGGCAAGTGTTTTGGAAGCAGCTGAATGAGTGTGTTAATAGTTTTGATGCACGAGACCGGGTTATAGTGATGGGTGATTTGAATGCAAAGGTGAGTAATGTGGCGGTTGAGGGAATAATTGGTGTATATGGGGTGTTCAGTGTTGGAAATCGAAATGGTGAAGAGCCTGTAGATTTATGCGCTGAAAAAGTACTGGTGATTGGGAATACATGGTTGAAAAAGAGAGATATACATAAGTATACGTACGTAAGTGGGAGAGATGGCCAGAGAGCGTTATTGGATTACGTGTTAATTGATAGACGCACGAAAGAGAGACTTTTGGATGTTAATGTGCTGAGAGGTGTAACTGGAGAGATGTCTGATCATTATCTTGTGGAGGCGAAGGTGAAGATTTATGGAGCTTTTCATAAAAGAAGAGAGAATGTTGAGGTGAAGAGAGTGGTGAGAGTAAGTGAGCTTGGGAAGGTGACTTGTGTGAGGAGAGACTGAGTACAGAATGGAAAAAGGTGAGAACAAAAGACGTAAGGGGAGTGGAATAGGAATGAGATATATTTAGAGAAGCAGTGATGGTTTGCGCAAAAGATGCTTGTGGCATGAGAAGCGTGGGAGGTGGGCAGATTAAAAAGGGTAGTGAGTGGTGGGAGGAGGAAGTAAGATTATTAGTGAAAGAGAAGAGAGAGGCATTTGGACGATTTTTGCAGGGATATAATGCAAATGACTGGGAGATGTATAAAAGAAAGAGGCAGGAGGTCAACAGAAAGGTGCAAGAGGTGAAAAAGAGGGCAAATGAGAGTTGAGGTGAGAGAGTATCATTAAATTTTAGGGAGAATCAAAAGATGTTTTGGAAGGAGGTAAATAAAGTGCGTAAGACAAGGGAACAAATGGGAACTTCAGTGAAGGGGGCTAATGGGGAGGTGATAACAAGTAGTGGTGATGTGAGGAGATGGAGTGAGTATTTTGAAGGTTTGTTGAATATGTTTGATGATAGAGTGGTAGATATAGTGTGTTTTTGTCGAGGTGGCGTGCAAAGTGAGAGGGTTAGGGAGAATGACTTGGTAAACAGAGAAGAGGTAGTAAAAGCTTTGCGGAAGATGAAAGCCGGCAAGGCAGCGGATTTTGATGGTATTGCAGTGGAATCTATTAAAAAAGGGGGTGACTGTATTGTTGACTAGTTGGTAAGGTTATCTAATGTATGTATGACTCATGGTAAGGTGCCTGACGATTGGCGGAATGCTTGCATAGTGCTACTGTACAAAGCAAAGAGGATAAAAGTGCGTGCTCAAATTACAAAGGTATAAGTTTGCTGAGTATTCCTGGGAAATTATGTGGGCGGGTATTGACTGAGAGGGTGAAGGCATGTACAGAGCATCAGATTGGGGAAGAGCAGTGTGGTTTCAGAAGTGGTAGAGGATGTGTGGATCAGGTGTTTGCTTTGAAGAATGTATGTGAGAAATACTTAGAAAAGCAAATGGATTTGCATGTAGCATTTATGGATCTGGAGAAGGCATATGATAGAGGTGATAAATATCCTCTGTGGAAGGTGTTAAGAATATATGGTGCGGGAGGCAAGTTGTTAGAAGCAATGAAAAGTTTTTATCGAGGGTGTACGGCATGTGTACGTGTTGGAAGAGAGGAAAGTGATTAGTTCTCAGAGAATGTTGGTGTGCGGCAGGGGTAAGTGATGTCTTCATGGTTGTTTAATTTGTTTATGGATGGGGTTGTTGGGGAGGTGAATGGAAGAATTTTGGAAAGAGGGGCAAGTATGCACTCTGTTGTGGATGAGAGAGCTTGAGAAGTTAGTCAGTTGTTGTTCGCTGATGATACAGCGCTGGTGGCTGATTCGGGTGAGAAAATACACAAGCTGGTGACCGAGTTTGGTAAAATGTGTGAAAGAAGAAAGCTGAGAGTAAATGTGAATAAGAACAAGGTCATTAGGTACAGTAGGGCTGAGGGACAAGTCAACTGGGAAGTAAGTTTGGAAATGAGATATTTGAGGACAATATGTGGTGTGAGGTGGTATAATCGAGTAAGTAATAATAGGGTAAGAGAGATGTGTGGTAATAAAAAAAAAAAGTGTGGTTGAGAGAGCAGAGAAGGGTGTTTTGAAATGGTTTGGTCACATGGAGAGAATGAGTGAGGAAAGATTGACAAAGAGGATATATGTGTCAGAGGTGGAGGGAATGAGTAGAAGTGGGAGACGAAATTGGAGGAGGAAAGATGGAGTGAAAAAGATTTTGAGTGATCGGGGCCTGAACATGCAGGAGGGTGAAAGGCGTGCAAGGAATAGAGTGAATTGGAACGATGTGGTATACCGGGGTCGACGTGCTGTAAATGGATTGAACCAGGGCATGTGAAGCGTCTGGGGTAAACCATGGAAAGTTCTGTGGGGCCTGGATGTGGAAAGGGAGCTGTGGTTTCGGTGCATTATACATGACAGCTAGAGACTGAATGTGAACGAATGTGGCCTTTGTTGTCTTTTCCTAGCGCTACCTCGCGCACATGCGGGAGGAGGGGGTTGTTATTTCATGTGTGGGGGGTGGCGATGGGAATGAATAAAGGCAAACAGTATGAATTATATACACGTGTATATATGTATATGTCTGTGTGTGTATATATATATATATATATATATATATATATATGTATACGTTGAGATATATAGGTATGTATATTTGCGTGCGTGGACGTGTATGTATATACATGTGTATGTGGGTGGGTTGGGCCATTCTTTCGTCTGTTTCCTTGCGCGACCTCGCTAACGCGGGAGACAGCGACAAAGTAAAATAATAATGATAATATATATATATATTTTTTTTTTTTGCTTTGTCGCTGTCTCCCGCGTTTGTGAGGTAGCGCAAGGAAACAGACGAAAGAAATGGCCCAACCCACCGGCATACACATGTATATACATACGTCCAAACACGCAAATATACATACCTACACAGCTTTCCATGGTTTACCCCAGGCGCTTCACATGCCCTGATTCAATCCACTGACAGTACGTCAACCCCGGTATACCACATCGATCCAATTCACTCTATTCCTTGCCCTCCTTTCACCCTCCTGCATGTTCAGGCCCCGATCACACAAAATCTTTTTCACCCCATCTTTCCACCTCCAATTTGGTCTCCCACTTCTCGTCGTTCCCTCCACCTCCGACACATATATCCTCTAGGTCAATCTTTCCTCACCCATTCTCTCCATGTGCCCAAACCATTTCAAAACACCCTCTTCTGCTCTCTCAACCACGCTTTTTTCATTTCCACACATCTCTCTTACCCTTACGTTACTTACTCGATCAAACCACCTCACACCACACATTGTCCTCAAACATCTCATTTCCAGCACATCCATCCGCCTGCGCACAACTCTATCCATAGCCCACGCCTCGCAACCATACAACATTGTTGGAACCACTATTCCTTCAAACATACCCATTTTTGCTTTCCGAGAAAATGTTCTCGACTTCCACACATTCTTCAAGGCTCCCAGGATTTTCGCCCCCTCCCCCACCCTATGATCCACTTCCGCTTCCATGGTTCCATCCGCTGCCAGATCCACTCCCAGATATCTAAAACACTTTACTTCCTCCAGTTTTGCTCCATTCAAACTTACCTCCCAATTGACTTGACCCTCAACCCTACTGTACCTAATAACCTTGCTCTTATTCACATTTACTCTTAACTTTCTTCTTTCACACACTTTACCAAACTCAGTCACCAGCTTCTGCAGTTTCTCACATGAATCAGCCACCAGCGCTGTATCATTAGCGAACAACAACTGACTCACTTCCCAAGCTCTCTCTCATCCTCAACAGACTTCATACTTGCCCCTCTTTCCAAAACTCTTGCATTCACCTCCCTAACAACCCCATCCATAAACAAATTAAACAACCATGGAGACATCACACACCCCTGGCGCAAACCTACATTCACTGAGAACCAATCACTTTCCTCTCTTCCGACACGTACACATGCCTTACATCCTCGATAAAAACTTTTCATTGCTTCTAACAACTTGCCTCCCATGGGACACCATATACTCTTAATACCTTCCACAGAGCATCTCTATCAACTCTATCATATGCCTTCTCCAGATCCATAAATGCTACATACATATCCATTTGCTTTTCTAAGTATTTCTCACATACATTCTTCAAAGCAAACACCTGATCCACACATCCTCTACTACTTCTGAAACCACACTGCTCTTCCCCAATCTGATGGTCTGTACATGCCTTCACCCTCTCAATCAATACCCTCCCATATAATTTACCAGGAATACTCAACAAACTTATACCTCTGTAATTTGAGCACTCACTCTTATCCCCTTTACCTTTTTACAATGGCACTATGCACGCATTCCGCCAATCCTTAGGCACCTCACCATGAGTCATACATACATTAAATAACCTTACCAACCAGTCAATAATACAGTCACCCCCTTTTTTAATAAATTCCACTGCAATACCATCCAAACCTGCTGCCTTGCCGGCTTTCATCTTCCGCAAAGCTTTTACTACCTCTTCTCTGTTTACCAAATCATTTTCCCTAACCCTCTCACTTTGCACACCACCTCGACCAAAACAGCCTATATCTGCCACTCTATCATCAAACACATTCAACAAACCTTCAAAATACTCACTCCATCTCCTTCTCACATCACCACTACTTGTTATCACCTCCCCATTTGCGCCCTTCACTGAAGTTCCCATTTGCTCCCTTGTCTTACGCACTTTATTTACCTCCTTCCAGAACATCTTTATTTTTTTTTTTTTTTTTTTCAAACTATTCGCCATTTCCCGCATTAGCGAGGTAGCGTTAAGAACAGAGGACTGGGCCTTTGAGGGAATACCCTCACCTGGCCCAATTCTCTGTTCCTTCTTTTGGAAAATAAAAAAAAAAAAAAAAAACCGAGAGGGGAGGATTTCCAGCCCCCCGCTCCCTCCCCTTTTAGTCGCCTTCTACGACACGCAGGGAATACGTGGGAAGTACTCTTAATCCCCTATCCCCAGGGATAAAAAACATCTTTATATTTATATATATATATATATATATATATATATATATATATATATATATATATATATATATATATATATATGTGTCAAGTCATGGCTGTTAGGAAAAACTTTAGAGAATAAAAAGTTCGAAAGCTTAGCAGTGTAAGGAAAGACACAGACATCACAACGGCCCATGCCCGAGTTGCCAACGGCTTAACAGTTTATCACGTGATGAAGTGGCCGTCCTTGGGTACCACACAAATGGAACCTAAACCCGGGTTTTTCCACCTACGGAACCTAAACCCACGTTTTTTCCTCCAGTGTGTGTGTGTGTGTGTGTGTGGGTGTGTGTGTGTGTGTGTGTGTGTGTGTGTGTGTGTGTGTGTGTGTGTGAACATACACAAGAGTAAAGACATGGTACATTCACAAAAGGTTAGGAGACGGTGCAATACGAGTGTAAAACTCTCTCCCAGTAACCCACAATTAAGAACCACCCTTCTTCCCACACCACACACACACACACACACACACACACACACACACACACACACACACACATACACACACACACACACACACACAGTACAAAGCGCAAGGCAAGAGAGGCTCGAGCCTCATGTGGTGACGGATGACAACCAGGAGATTCAGGATCCCTCGTGTGACCTTGACACTATAAACAGCATCCCCCAGGAGGCGGCGGTGAGTGAGTTCCATAACCACAACACGAGTACAAAAGGTTCCTTGACCTTGAGACACACACACACACACACACACACACACACACGGCCACAAGATTTATTGTGTTCCTTCCCTATCGCTAAATGCTGCCCATTCATCCTCCTGACCCACCCCTCTTGTACACACACTATGCTGTGCATACCCAGTGCCAGCGGTGAAGCACTACTGCTACGTACACCAGCTCACTGCTGGAACACTATGGTTTGTACAACAAACCAGTGGTGCAACACTTATGCTGTGTACACCAGACCAGCGCCAGAGGTGTGACACTATTGTTATGCACATCATGCCAGTGGTGCAATACTATGGTGTGCACATGCGGCCAGTGCTGCAACACTACTGTTGTGTACACCATGACCATCACTAAGAGGTCCCCTTCCCCTTGATGGATGCTACTACCGAAGGACCCTGAATGGGAACCATCACGTAGGACTATACCATGATGAGTGTCACCATTGAGGGGGCCCCATCATGATGAGTGACATAATTGAGAGCCTCACCATGATGGGTGCCATCACTGAGAGCCACATGAGGGATGTTTTTACTAATAGCCCCGTGACTGGGGCCACCAATGAGGAAACCATGATGGGGTCACTACTAAGGGCACCAACATGATGGGTACCATCACCTCTTTTGGGTTCCCTCCCTCACTTTGCTCCTTCATATCTAGCATCCTCTCTGGCCGATCTATCTCTGTAGTTGTTGATGGATCAGCCTCCCCCCTTTCCCACATAACGATGATGTCTCTAAAGGTTCTGTCCTGTCCCCTAAACCTTTTCTTCTTTCTTTTTTTTTATTTCCTCTCCTCCACGAATAATCTAAAGCACTCATACGCTGACGACTCAACACTGCATTTATCCACATCCTTCAATTCTACTACCTCTTCTCTCACTTCATCTGAATCTCGTCCTGATACAACTTCCTCAATAAACTTAGACTTGGACAGGATACCTCAGTGGGGGTATACAAAATCCTGCTAAGTTTAATGCCTCCAAGACCCAGTTCCTACCCATCTCTCTATTGAAAAGTCCTCACTACTCTCACATTTAAGGTGGTTCTAGCTCTGCAACTTACTTGACAGAGTTGAGTCGAAAGCGATCCGACTTATAAACTGTCCCAGGCGAACTTCTAAACTTGATCCCCCTTGCGCTACGCCGTAATGTCGGTTCACTTTCCCTCTACCCCAAGCTAGACCACGCAATAATCAGCAAGCTGCTGCGTCACACGATTACTGTGTGGCCATCAACAACTCCAGGGTGGGCCGTTTTGACACCTGCTTCTTTCCTTACACGTCGAAGCTGTGGAACTCTCTACCTTCTCATGTTTTTCCTAATAATTATAATCTGACACATTTCAAAAGACAGGTCTTTCACTTCTAAAATTCGTAAATACTTCCCCTTGTCTTTTCTTTTTCCGTTTCATAATTTTCTCTATATTTGAATTAAGGCCCGGCCTTGATGTGGACCTCTGTCCGTGACTGGAGCCTTCAACACGAAAATGAAATTACGTGTGCTGCTACAGAGAGCCCCATCATAATGGGTACTATCACGAACGGCCCCGTCACTATGGGTGCCATCTTTGAGAGCCCTACCATGATGGATACTATCTCATGGGGGCCACAGTATGATGGGTGCCATAACTGAGGGCCCTACCGTCACGAGTGCCATCAATGAGAGCCCCACTATCATGGGTACCATCACTCAGGAGCCCCACATGGTCGCCATCACGGTCACATCATAACTTTCAGTGTACACTAGAGGGTTGCTATGACGTCTGCGGTGTTCCACTGACACACATAATACTTGGATCTCATCTCACGGAATGCAACACGAAGACATCGTATATGGAATTCTGGAAGCCAGCGATAAGCAAAGCTTTAACATCTCAAGATGCCAAGAAGCCAAGTCTCCCCAGGAATACATGCCCAGATATGGACGCGTTTGTCCCTGACACAGACACTGGTACACCATCCGTTGGCGATTGCCATCTGTGTAAAAGTGTGATCCCAACCATGGCTCTGAGCGTTTTGGGCAGCAGCAGTAATAGCAGAAGAAGCGGCACCACTGTAAGATTAGGCAAGGTGTTCTTCCTATTGTTAAATTACATTTGACCTATGACAGCTTGGAAAGTGATTCGGACCTTTCCTCCTCCAGAACGGGACAAAAAAACAGTTCGTTCCAGCACTTGACCTTCACGCCAGTAAGCTTCTTCTCTACCATAAAGGAAAGCTTTGTATCCAAGAGCATGGGTCAGGGTTCGAACTCTGCAGAACACAGGATCTTTTTCTTGGTCCGTCCATAGTGACCTTGAGGTCTGAATCTTCAACTTAAAAACTCATTATCCTCCTTCCTTGTCCGGGGGGAATATAGATACACTATAAGTTCGCTGCCGCTGCTTAATTGGTCCTTGGAAGCTTGCGTTCCCTGTGGACAAAAGGACCCCGTCCCACCCCACACACCGCCACGCCTTCATCTCCTTTGAACCTTCGTGTCGCGTGATAAATAAAAATCGCCATCATCACTCCAGAGACCGAAGGAACTCGCTCGTAGGGTACGAAGACCAGAGGGAAAAGTACCCCTCCTGTACCTCCCTCTACCCTTGGTCTACATCTGGCACAACCTTCGCCGCCAACCAACCCGTAAACAAACCTAGTGATCCATAACATACCCAGATATGTCTCTACAAGAGGGTTGTCGTTGATGCTGCTGTTGTTCTTGTAGCAGTTAGTGTGTCCACGGCGTCCCCAAGCGGCCCAAGATGTAAACACTGGTACCCCCCCTGTGCAAGGAGCAACCACCTGCTGCTTCCTGAGGAATCTAGTGGACTCACAATGTGGTGCTAATAATGTCCACGTCTCATTCACTTCGCGGTGAACACACCCCTCCCCCCCCACGACCACGAGGCTACCCACGACCCTCGAGCACGGCGGTACGACCCTTTGAGCACGGCTGTACGGCCTTTAGATGGCCCGGCCTTTGAGAGACACACACCATCCCCCAAGACGCGAAGATCGGAGTCAAAAGCCATGCCATCATACCAGAGGCTTGAATTCTCCTAGATGAAGGAACGTACTCTGGGAATTAACAAGGCTGTAGCCTAACCACAGCTTTACACGCACAACCACTCTAGCATTAGCAGCAGCTCAACTACCGAGGCTTAAATCATGAAATGTTGTAAAACTAAAATCTTTATTGGTTTTCGAATACGCCATGCTGTCAAGTGCGACCCCGACAGCATCTCTACTCGCCTTCGGCTCTTAACTCACACGTACCCAAGTACCACAAACTACTTCCCGAATACTCAGGAAACTGGATGTAAACGCGTGGAAGTGCCATGAAAAGCGTGCGAACGCCAACCATGCCAATAGTGTGTGGTATGTCTGACGGCTGGGCACACGGCTGTTCCGAGCTATGCCCTTCAGGCGAGAGCAGGTAGTGTACAGCGGGTGACTGGAGCCAGGACAAGACACTGCAGGCAGTTTTTGCTGCCGACACAGGAGCAGGCCAACAGCTACGAGCGATTATAATCACTAGAGAAGACGCAGCAAGTGCGAGGTCTAGGTCCTAAGTCAAGGATAACCACGGGAGAGATAGTAGCAAGCACGAGAGAGAGAGAGAGAGAGAGAGAGAGAGAGAGAGAGAGAGAGAGAGAGAGAGAGAGAGAGAGAGAGAGAGAGAGAGAGAGAGAGAGAGTACTTACGAATACTTACACGATATTGCCATGAGGCAAAGCTAGTGCGTAGCACTCACACCAGGAAAATATGTAGTTACGAGGAGCGAGTCGTGTGAGTTATGTGTCGAAGGAGGAGAGGACTGTATGTTTGTGGACTGCTCAAAGCCAGTTGCCCCCACGTGCGGGTGAGACAGACAGCAAAGACAGCTACCTGGGCCAGAGGAGCGATGCTTGACAGCTACTGAAGTGCTGGCTCACTGCACAGCCGTCACTAATCCTCCCGACACCTAAGTGGACAGTACCGGTAGTACACTTCCTTGGTCGGTGGCTGCCTACCACCTACCAGAAGGAGATGGGGAAAAAAACCAGTAGCATATAAAGTAGCAACAGGCACATCAACAGCAGCAGTAGTAGCAGCAACAGTAGTAGCACCAGGAGCAGCCTCAGGACCTGTAGCACAAGTAGGAAGAACTGTACCAGTAACAGTAGCAGCAGCAGGAGCAGCAGCAGGACCTGCAGCACTAGTAGGAACAACAGTAGCAGCAGCAGGAGCAGCACCAAGCACAAGAGGGAGGTGAGCGAGCGTAAGGGGTGCTGTGTGGCTGGGTGGCTGGCTGACTGGCTGGCTGGCTTGCTGGCTGGCTGACTGGCTGGCTGGCTGGTTGGTTGGTTGGCGCAGCTAGAGCAAGCACCGCTGCAGGCAGAGGCGGCGTAAGGTGCCAACCTGCACCTGTTCTAAGTTCACCCTCCACCTGGCCAGGTTCATCCCCGCCGTTCGTGTCACCGTCGCCCTCCCGCACCCCAACCATCACCAACACACCCCAAGACCACGCACTCATTCACGGGTGTAACAGACCGACCCGTCCCAGTCGCCCTTCAGCGTGCCGTTTCCAGGGGGGAAAAGGTGGCTCAAGCAAATTGAAAACCCTCACAGCTGATCACTCAAATTCCTGCTTAAGCCACATTCCACGGGGTCAAGGTTTGAGTGCCCAGGCCGTAGAGTTTTTTTGTGGGTCGGTCGGCGGGAGAGAGAGAGAGAGAGAGAGAGAGAGAGAGAGAGAGAGAGAGAGAGAGAGAGAGAGAGAGAGAACCAGGGTCATCTCGGGTCCCCCTAAAATGGCCTCTGGACCCTTCATCACATGCATACACACACACGTACACACATATGGAGCCCCACATGTGCACAAGACCCCTCTCCTCACTACACAAAAAGGTAATTACACACACACACACACACACACACACACACACACACACACACTTAAGTCCCACATCCACAACAACTATGGACGATTACCATATTGAAAAGGGGTCAACCACTCCTGCGTTTAAATTATAACCCACCGGTAATTACCCAGCCAGTCAAACAGCGTTGTTAGCATCACACCAGCACACCGTACACACTGCTGCTCATGCCTTCACCTCCCAATGTGGTATACCATCTCATACATCATCATATGGAAGTCTCGTTCAACTCTTCATCAACACTCCATTATAATACAGGAAAGTGAATAAGATCTGGCTGTCACAAAGACTGGACTTTGAATATCATTGAATGAAAATTTAACATATATATATATATATATATATATATATATATATATATATATATATATATATATATATATATATATATATATATGGTAATTTCTATGGGTACTTCTCTACAGACAAAAATATAGTGATACGCACGTTCATTTACAGTAGATATATGACACCAGCTGTCATGTTTTTAGCTATCATTGCTTTCTTGTGTGTGTGTGTGTGTGTGTGTGTGTGTGTGTGTGTGTGTGTGTGTGTGTGTGTGTGTGTGCGTGCGTGCGTGCGTGTGTTCCTACAACCAAGCTCAGCCATGATGGTGTGGCCAAGCGGCCATCGCATGTCTTGCTTGTTTAACTACACTATTTTCTCTGGGCCACAGTGGCACCTCTCGACTACCTTCCCTGCCAGTGTGCTTCATCTGGGGTTGTCTGTCTTCATCCCACCAGTGTGCTTCATCTGGGACTGTCTGTCCTTATCCCACCAGTGTGGTTTATCTGGGACTGTCTTTATCCCAGAGTCCCAGGCTAACGTTTGTTGCACGTCTCTCTCTCTCTCTCTCTCTCTCTCTCTCTCTCTCTCTCTCTCTCTCTCTCTCTCTCTCTCTCTCTCGTTACTCCAAGTGACTCGTCTAGTTTCTCCCCGGCGTCGTACTGAATGATCACTCAAGTTTCTTCTTCCTTAGGGACCCTCGTACATTTTCTTCCTTAGGGACCCTCGTACGTTTTCTTCGTCGGGGTTTCTCTCAAGTTATCTTCGCTGATGAGACGCTTTTAAGATTTAAGACGCGACTCTTTATGCCCTTCCACCCGCTGCCGTGCATACATCATCATTCTCTCTCTCTCTCTCTCTCTCTCTCTCTCTCTCTCTCTCTCTCTCTCTCTCTCTCTCTCTCTCTCTTCCACACTGTAAAGCTCAAGATACTTCAATCTCTCGCGGTGATTGAGAGAGAGAGAGAGAGAGAGAGAGAGAGAGAGAGAGAGAGAGAGAGAGAGAGAGAGAGAGAGAGAGAGAAGTCCCACCTCACACGACCTTTGCCCCAGCTGCCCATCATGAGACAGACGGACGGCCAGCCAGGCTCCCTTGCTAACCATCTCTCTCTCTCTCTCTCTCTCTCTCTCTCTCTCTCTCTCTCTCTCTCTCTCTCTCTCTCTCTCTCCTACCCACACCCGTCCCGTTGCTGTGTCCTCTCACCACACCACCACCACCACCACCGTTCCGTCTCGTCCCGTTGCCGTGTGCTCTCGACACACCACCAACACCTACCTGCCCATGGCATGTCCTTGAGTTAACTGGTATCCGAGAAAGAGCCACCACTGGTTTGCCCACTGAGATACCACTAGCTCAACCCACCGTGGGATACCACTAGTTCAACCCACCGTGGGATACCACTAGCTCAACCCACCGTGGGGATACCCTTAGTTCAACCCACCGTGGGATACTACTAGTTCAACCCACCGTGGGATAACATTACTTAAACCCATGGTATACCTCCTAGTTCAGCCCAACGTGGGGTACCACCAGCTTCACCCACACATAGCATACCACAAGTCCAACCCTTGGCGGTATACCACTGGTTCAGCCCACGGTGGTATACCACAAGACCAACCCACGGTGGTATACCACAAGACCAACCCACGGTGGTATACCACAAGACCAACCCACGGTGGTAGACCACAAGACCAACCCACGGTGGTAGACCACAAGACCAACCCACGGTGGTAGACCACAAGACCAACCCACGGTGGTAGACCACAAGACCAACCCACGGTGGTAGACCAGTGGTGGGTGGTAGTCTGGCCTGCCACACCTTGCCTACCGTACTGATCTTAACTGGTAATGGTGCTTGCCATCCCCTGCCTGCCTGCCTGCCTGCTGGTAATGGTCCTCGCTAACCCTCGCCTCCCGCTGGCAATGGTGATCGCTCTAACCCTTAACTTGCTTGCGGCTCATAATGGAGGACAGGTGACCCTCTCCTTCTGCCGCTAGAAATGGTAACGTATCCCCTTGTCCCGTGCCCTGCTGGCGTGTAATGGGCGCCGCTCAAACCCTTTGCCTCGCACGGAATGAAAATGGGGGTGATTAATGGAGGTGAACGTCTTCCTCCTGCTAATGATGATCAATACATTCCTCGAACATCCCTTCCCCCTCTCTGACCTTCGTCAGCCCACAAATCCTACCATTAGGAGCACCCCGCTGCAAGATACCTGACGGAGCTGCAGTTACCAGACCAACGGAACCGACACAAGTCTATGTCCTCCACTATCCCCTTAGTTCTTGGGCCAGTCTGCAGTGCCCTTTCCGTCTCCTGCCGGTGAGTTCCACAGAGCTGCTGCTGCTGCTGCTGCTGCAGCCGAGCTGGTGGGATATGCTACGTCATTCCCCCTGTGTCAATCCTTGACCCTGACGCCCTCCACGCTCAGGTGCTGCCTGGGGTCAGAGGCTCACGTCCTGGTGAAGTTCAGGGGCTCATGTCCTGGTTAACTAAAGGGGTTATTTTTCAGTCAAGAGTCAAGTTCAGGGGCTCTTGACCTGATTAAGTTCAGGGGGGGGGGGGTCTTAAGTTAGGGTTAAGTTATGAGGGGTCTTTTGTTATGTTTTCTTCCTACGTCCTGAGCCTTTCTAGCCGTTAATTACGTTCTGGTCGCTCTCTTACGTTCGTGATCTTACCAGTCGTTAGTTACGTATAGGGACTCTGTCGTCGTTCAACACGTTCGTGGTCTTTCTAGTCATTAGTTACGTTCGTGGTCTTTCTCGTCGGCAGTTAAGTTCAAGGTCTTCCCAGTCCTAAGTTACACTCGTGGTCCTTCTGCTCGATGGTACGGGTCTTCTTCATCATGACTTACGTTTGGGGTCTTTCTATTCGTTACTTACGTTAAGGTCTTTCTATTCATGATCTTCATAGTCGTTAGTTACGTTCTGATATACGTTCGTGGTCTTTTCTAGTCACTGATTACGTTCGTGGTCTTTCTAGTCGTAAGTTACGTTCAGGGTCTTCAGCTACGGTTACGTTTCAGGGCTCACAGCAGACTCGGGCCAAACTTACCGCTCGTAACACAAGACGAACTCTGGGATAAGGGATAAGGCGCTGCTCAGGGCCACCGGTTCGCTTTCCGGTTAAGATTAGGGCCTTTGGTCTTGGTAAGGGTCGCAAAGACTCGGGGTAGAGACCCAGGCTCTGGTTAACGTTAAGGGGTACAGGTCCTGTCTTGGAGTCATGGGCTAAAGTGTTCCTTCAGGGTCATCTGAGCTCGAGGGACATGGCAACCCCCCCGGGGGACATGGCAATCCCTTGGGGATATGGCAATCCCTTGGGGATATGGCAATCCCTTGGGGACGTGGCAATTCCAGGGGAACATGGAAATCCCATGCGGCATGGCAGTTCCTGCGGACATGATAATTCCTCGGGAACTTGGGAATCCCTG
The DNA here is from genome assembly GCF_036320965.1 of Panulirus ornatus. Lineage (NCBI taxonomy): Eukaryota > Metazoa > Arthropoda > Malacostraca > Decapoda > Palinuridae > Panulirus > Panulirus ornatus. The sequence continues at coordinate 1,133,726 of NC_092248.1, read as the reverse complement.
GGTACGGGGTAAACCCAGGTGACATGGCAAACCCTTAGGGACGTGGCAATGCCAAGGAGACCTTGCAATGCTAGGTAACATGGAAGGGAGGCGACCCGAGAGGACGGTAAGTCACACCAAAGCTACATTTGCAAACAATCAAACGATAGCTCAGCCAACGCGTGCCCCCGAGGACACCACCGACAAACCACGGGGCAAACAACAAACAAAGCTCCACCAGCGGCAGCCAACGCGTGCCTCCCAAGACACCATCATCATGGAGAAGAATCAAGCACTTTTTCTATGCAGATCTCGGGCGTTCCTATTGGGTCCTGGCATGAATTAGGTCCATCCCCGCGGCCTCTAACTCCGGCCTGTGGGCGAAAGAATGCGAGCAGGCAAGTTCTCCAGAGGTCCTAGAGCGGGGTCCCCAGAGATGGTTCTACGGCTGAAGTGACTGTCGTATGAAACACGGTTGCTGTTCCCCAGAGATATTCTACAAATGTGACTGAGATATGAGCCACAGTTGTGGTTCTACAAAGGTTCCAATGACCTGACTGTGACATATGAGCCGTAGCTACAGTTCCCTAAAGATTCTACAGTTGTGACTGTGGCATATGAGCCATAGTTCCGGTTCCCCAAAGGTCCTACAGATTAACTATAACACATATGTCACACTTGCTGTTACCAATGGTTCTACAGATGTGGCTGTGACATGAACCACAGCTGCCGTTCCTCAGAGGTTCTCCTGGTACGGGCCCCAGAGGTTTTCCAGGTAGGGGCCTCAGAGGTTTTCCAGGTAGGGGCCTCAGAGGTTCTCCTGGTACGGGCCCCAGAAGTTTTCCTGGTAGGGGCCTCAGAGGTTCTCCTGGTAGGGGCCCCAGAGGTTCTCCTGGTAGGGGCCCCAGAGGTTCTCCTGGTAGGGGCCCCAGAGGTTTTCCTGGTAGGGGCCTTAGAGGTTCTCCAGGCAGGGGCCTCAGAGGTTCTCCTCGTGGGAGCCTCAGAGGTTCTCCTGGTAGGGGCCCCAGAGGTTCTCCTGGTAGGGGCCCCAGAGGTTCTCCTGGTAGGGGCCCCAGAGGTTCTCCTGGTAGGGGCCCCAGAGGTTCTCCTGGTAGGGGCCTCTGAGGTTCTCCTGGTAGGGGCCTCAGAGGTTCTCCTGGTACGGGCCTCAGAGGTTCTCCTGGTACGGGCCCCAGAGGTTCTCCTGGCAGGGGCTATAGAGGTTCTACAAGACATGACTGTGATGCACGACCAACAGTTGCAGTTCCCAGAGATTTTACAGTTTTTCCACCATGCGTTCTACAGGTTTCACTATAGTGCACGAGACACACGCGTATAACCAAGAGGTTCTACAAGTGTTACTGTGATACATGAGCCACAGGTGTATTACCCAGAGGTTCTACAAAAGTGACTGTGTCACATGAGCCAAAGTTGTATTACCCAGAGGTTCTACAAGTGCGACTGTGATACACGAGCCACAGGTGTATTACCCAGAGGTTCTACAAGTGTGACTGTACTGCATGAGCCACAGGTGTATTACCCAGAGGTTCTACATACCAAACATACACCACAGGTCGCCACAAAGAGGTTCTACAGCCCCTGTGAGTGTCCAGCATAAGCTACAGGTGCAAAAATTAATCACCGAATGTGTGGCAAAATACTGGAGATGTGCCAAGCGAGTGTGACTCGCCGGGTTGGAAGAATGAATAAATAACTAGTAGGCCAGGAACCCACGAGGGCAAGGCTGGGAAATTTACAACGCTGTGGGGGTAGAGGCAAATATGGCGCTCTCCCACCACAGCCCCCAACCCCGTCCACCAACAGCCATGTGAAGCAGGTCACCACAACAACCTACACCACCACTGTGTATGGGTTGGTGGTGATGAGGAGGAAGGAATAGGAGGAGGAAGAGGAGGGTGGACACACATACGCTCCATGTTACAAGTCTCCTCACCCAGAAAATACCCGACTTGCGCACGTAAACAAACAAATGACAAACACAAAGGAAGAATACCAAAAAAAAAAGGAGGGGGGAAGGGATGGGGGGGGGGGAGGGATGATGGATATGAGGAACAAGGACTGACTGACTGGGAACCAGGATATTCAAATGAGTGGAAAAGGAACAAGGTGCCTAGTCTCCCGTCCCACGAGAGAGAAAAAATGGAGGTACGTGGATGGAAATGTAGTGGATATTGGCAAGAGACCTCAACAGGGCAGATGGGCCGAGCTGAAGAGGAGGGCGTCCAGGGGAGGAGAACAAAAGGAGAGGTTCTCCATATGAACAATAGGCCACGGAGAACAAGTACAAGTCAACAGCGGCTCTAGGTGAACAAGTCCAAATGATGATGCACTCTATTGTAAGCTAGTCCAGGTGAAGGATGGATCCTACAGTGAACAAGTCCAGGTGAGGGATGGACTCTACAGTGAACAAGTCCAGGTGAAGGATGGACTCTACAGTGAACAAGTCTAGGTGAGGGATGGACTCTACAGTGAACAAGTCCAGGTGAGGAATGGACATTACTGTGAACAAGTCCAGGTGAGGAATGGACTCTACAGTGAACAAGTCCAGGTGAAGGATGGACTCTACAGTGAACAAGTCTAGGTGAGGGATGGACTCTACAGTGAACAAGTCCAGGTGAGGAATGGACATTACTGTGAACAAGACCAGGTGAGGGGTGGACTCAACAGTGAACAAGTCCAGGTGAGAAATGGACATTATTGTGAACAAGTCCAGGTGAAGGTATGGACACTACTGTGAACAAGCCCAGGTGAGGAATGGACTCTACAGTGAACAAGTCCAGGTGAGGGGTGGACTCTACAGTGAACAAGTCCAGGTGAAGAATGGACTCTACAGTGAACAAGTCCAGATGAAGGATGGACTCTACAGTGAACAAGTCCAGGTGAGGGATGGACTCTACAGTGAACAAGTCCAGGTGAAGGATGGACTCTACAGTGAACAAGTCCAGGTGAAGAATGGACTCTACAGTGAACAAGTCCAGGTGAAGGATGGACTCTACAGTGAACAAGTCCAGGTGAGGGATGGACTCTACAGTGAACAAGTCCAGGTGAGGAAAGGACATTACTTTGAACAAGTCCAGGTGAAGGATGGACTCTACAGTGAACAAGTCCAGGTGAGGAAAGGACATTACTGTGAACAAGTCCAGGTGAAGGATGGACTCTACAGTGAACAAGTCCAGGTGAAGGGTCGTCTCCAGGTGAACGCAATGATAAAGTGATGTAAACGGATTTGAAATGAATTAGTTTATTTAGGTGAGGGATGGACTTTACAGTGAACAAGTCCAGGTGAGGAATGAACATTACTGTGAACAAGTTCAGGTGAGGGATGGACTCTACAGTGAACAAGTCCTGGTGAGGGATGGACTCTACTGTGAACAAGTCCAGGTGAGGGATGGACTCTACAGAGCAAGCCCAGGAGAGGAATGGACATTCCTGTGAACAAGTCCAGGTGAGGGGTGGACTCTACAGTGAACAGGTCCAGAATGGAATGGACATTACTGTGAACAAGTCCAGGTAAAGGATGGACTCTACAGTGAACAAGTCCAGGTGAGGAATGGAGATTACTGTGAACAAGTCCAGGTAATCTACAGTGAACAAGTCCAGGTGAAGGATGGACTCTACAATGAACATGTCCGGGTGAGGGGAGGACTCTACAGTGAACAAGTCCAGGTGAGGAATGGAGATTACTGTGAACAAGTCCAGGTAAAGGATGGACTCTACAGTGAACAAGTCTAGGTGAAGGATGGACTCTACAATGAACAGGTCCGGGTGAGGGGAGGACTCTACAGTGAACAAGTCCAGGTGAGGAATGGACATTACTGTGAACAAGTCCAAGTGAATGGTGGACTCTACAGTGAACAAGTCCAGGTGAGGAATGGACATTACTGTGAACAAGTCCAGGTGAAGGATGGACTCTACAGTGAATAAGTCCAGGTGAGGATGGACATTACTGTGAACAAGTCCAGGTGAAGGATGGACTCTACAGAGAATAAGTCCAGGTGAGGAATGGACATTACTGTGAACAAGTCCAGGTGAAGGATGGACTCTACAGTGAACAAGTGCAGGTGAAGGGTCGTCTCCAGGTGAACGCAATGATAAAGTGATGTAAACGGATTTGAAATGAATTAGTTTATTTAGAACTGTGCTGCAATCTGGGAACACAAGAATTATATCAGATACAACACATCAGTCTGTCTTTTATCCCTCCAAGATCTATGGCATTTACAACAGCCTCCAATTCCTACAAAAATCATCCAGAACTTCCACAGACAACAATTACATTAACTACAATCTTCAATCCGCATTTTACCCCTCCAAGACCTATGACATTTACAACCACCTCCAACTCCTACAAAATCATCCAATTTTCTATAATCCACTATTGACCATGCTACCATTTGCCCCTGATGATAATTTTTTCTTAACAGAAGAAAAATAATAATTATCAGTAAGGTAGTTTCGAGCGAACACACAAAAACACATACGACACATGAAACTGTTCACCATGGTCTGACCCTTACTTTTTTGATCATTTAAGTCCACGGGTCCTCACAGCTAACACTATCCAATTCCACTTGCCCACACACACACACACACACATACACACACACACACACACACACACACACACATACACACACACACACACACACACACACACACACACACACACATACACACACACACACACACATACACACACACATACACACATACACACACACACACATACACACACACACACACACATACACACACACACACATACACACACACAAACATATGTATATATATATATATATATATATATATATATATATATATATACATATATACATTTTTTTTTCTTTTCATTACTATTCGCCATCTCCCGCGTTAGCGAGGTACCGTTAAGAACAGAGGACTGAGCCTTTAAGGGAAATCCTCACCTGGCCCCCTTCTCTGTTCCTTCTTTTGGAAAATCAAAAAACGAGAGGGGAGGATTTCCAGCCCCCCGCTCCCTCCCCTTTTAGTCGCCTTCTACGACACGCAGGGAATACGTGGGAAGTATTCTTTCTCCTTGAAAGCTATCCTCTTCTACTAGCTGTTCCCCTGTTCGTTCCGAAGCGGTCGGAATTGATCTGATTTGTAACAGTGTCCCTGGCAAGTTTATTGTGCCCCCCATGCTCATCCCGTGAGCGGTAGCGTAAAAGAATTACGGGGGTCACACAGGGTCTTACTCTGACCCTAGTGGGTTGATATTACAATTCGTATTTCAGCACATTCATAACATAGTTTCATATGGTAAGTCTTAGGGACTAGATGTATAAAGTGGATACAAACTCAAAATTTCCCGTATCTTGTTATCAACAATGAGGTGTCGCGACACTGGATCTGTATTTCCAGGCAAGTCTCCCTCCCCGCGATAGGAGATGAAGAGTACGGACGCGCACCCGCACACACCCCACCACCACGACACGAGATTGACATAAATATGACTTGAGGGAAAATCTCTCCCGCCACACACTAATTCAAGAAGACACGACTGCAGACACGCGGATCTGATCGACGAACAAGAGAGAGAGAGAGAGAGAGAGAGAGAGAGAGAGAGAGAGAGAGAGAGAGAGAGAGAGAGAGAGAGAGAGACACGGGAAGTTCACCACCACAATCCCAGGAACGCGTCGGCCTAATGAGCGGGGGATGAGCTTACAGACGAGGCCGGATGACTGGCTCTCATCATCTAACACCAGCTGAGGGTGGTAGGACTAGAGGGATACAAGGATACAAACTCCTGCCTTCACAACTCCTCGTTTGCTGTCTGCTGTAGCCGTGACCTGACGTCCGCCGTGTCAACTGGTACATCCAACATTTGGCACCACACTTGATGTCATTTGGTGTCGCATTTGATGCCACAAATGATCCCATTTGGTGCCACATCTGGCATCATTTGGCGCCATACTTGATGTCATCTGGGGTCGGATTTGGTGTCACATTTGACGCCACAAATGATCCCATTTGGTGTTACATCTGACATCATCTCGTGCCACATTTGATGTCATTTGATGCCACAAATGATACCATTTGGCGTTACATCTGACATCATTTGGTGCCAAAAATAATCTCATTTGGCGTCACATCTGACATCATTTGGTGCCACATTTGATGTCACTGGGTTCGATATCTAATGTCATGTGGTGTTACGTATGATGTCACATCCCGTGCCACATTTGACGTCACCTGGTGTCACAATTCGGTATTGAATGTTGGTCCATAGTTCAGGCCACGCTCTTACCAGCTGTGATACACCGGCTCCATGGTTGAGGCGCACCGTGTAGACAGTAGAAAAATATGGCAACTATCAAGTGTGGGGTGACGAGGCTGGGCTAGGGGTGAGCGAGGGAGGGCTAGGGGTGAGTGAGGGAGGGCTAGGTGTCAGTGAGTGAGGGAGGGCCAAGGATGAGTGAATTAGGCACGGTCAGAGGTATACATACGCGAGTCAGGGGACACGAGAAAGTGAGCGAGGTAAGACCAGGAATGAGTGACTGAGGAAGGTCCGTGAATGAGTAAGCGAGGGCAGGACGAAGAATAAGCGAAGTTCGGCAACCTCCATGAGTAAGTGAATAAGACAAGGCCCAGGAGTACTCCACTCAAGCACGAGGCAGAACCACGAGTGAGCAGGTGGGGTACGTCCACGAATGATGAGGGAGGCTCGTTGCTTTGGACCTGGGTGAACGAGGCTGGGCCAGAGGTTTCCAGCCACCAGTGTCCCTGGAAACCACAAGCGGCATTGACGCTTAACATGTAAATATGTCACATGAAGACTGGAATGTCCCAAGAGGGAAGTATATCCACAAAAACTGGCAGGATTTGTACACGACAAATAAATCAACATGCCCAGTAAGAAGGTCTACCCACAGTGCGGCCATCCTACATCATACTAATTCTGCAGCTATACCATGATAACATCAGTCTAATTAGGAGCCAACAATTTAACTCACTGACAGGTAAAATATAAAAAGACAGAGGACGAAAAAAAAAAAAAACCCGCGCGCGCGCGCGGGTGTGTGTGTGTGTGTGTGTGTGTGTGTAAGTGTGTGTGTGTGTGTGTGTGTGTGTGTGTGTGTGTGTGTATAGGAACTGGGGCCCCGTTGCTGGCTCCGCTTGCAACAGTTTACACCGCGAGTGTAAAGTTACCTTTGGCGAGGCTGTAATAGTAATGTCGGTCGAGTCTCGCCAAAGAACGTATCACTGCAAAGGAGTCTACATTTCCCTGCTGGTGGAAATAGCGCACCCTTGGGTTGCCGGAGTCTTTAGATAGGGCCTGGCTTTAACACCAGAACTCGTTCACAACAATTAGTCTTGGAGTAATTGTAAGTAAATAAATACAAAACAGCTGGGAGCAGGAGGCTGTCAATCATCTGTATCGTACCATTCCAAAAGGAACAGACGAACGAGCCAAGTGAGGATTCTTCCTCAGAGGCCTAGACGTCTGATCCTAACGCTACCTCAAAAAAGCAGGAAACAGTAAACAAGTACCATATATATATATATATATATATATATATATATATATATATATATATATATATATATATATATATATATAGGGGAGAAAGAATACTTCCCACGTATTCACTGCGTGTCGTAGATGGAGACTAAAGGGAAGGGAGCGAGGGGCTGGAAATCCTCCCCTCTCTCTTTTCTTTTTTTTTTTTTTTAATTTTCCAAAAGAAGGAACAGAGAAGGGGGCCAGGTGAGGATATTCCTTCAAAGGTCCAGTCCTCTGTTCTTAACGCTACCTTGCTAACGCGGGAGATGGCGAATAGTATGAAAGAAAAATGAATACATTCCTATGAGTCCACGTGGAAATGAAAAACGGTAAGTTTCCATGTGCATTCTCGTGTAATAATCACATTAGGGGAGACACAAGAGAGAAATATAAGAGTCAGTTGATATACAACGAAGAGACGTAGCTAGGTCGCTATTTGATCACGGGCTCAACTGTGATCCTTCCAATATACATAATCTTTCTCTTTAATGAGAGACAACTTCAAGATAGAAAAGTTCGAGGAGAGAAAAGAAAAAAAAGATAACCTCGCTTTGCTTCGTTCCTCCTTTTGGAAAGTGGTTAAACAGGAGGGGAAAGAATTTCTAAGGGAGAGGTGAATTTTCACTCGCGGGGAAACCTTGAGGGGAGGAGGCAGGCAGAGTCCGGTAACACCTACCTACATACTACATACACATATACATACATAAGGAGCGCTGTGAATATTTAGCAGTCCAGTACCAAGGGTATTAAAGGTATTTACATAAAGCCGACGATAACAGCTCCGGAGCGAAGGCCAACCAGAGATGACAACGATCTATGTGGATGAGTGGTCAAGTGGTTGGCGGCTCCACCAGCTTACGACGCTCTGGAGCCACCAGCCACACACGGGAGACCCCGGGCGGAGCGGCCACCAGCCACACGGAAGACCCCCAGGGCGGAGCGACGCACGCTGGCAATACTACAATGATGATCATCGTTCGCGGCTGATGGGCTGGAAACTCAGCTCCGCCGTGTGCTGGTGTGGGCGCCAGTGGTGTGGGGCCCCGCCCCCGCTGAGTGTACCAGCAGCGCTCACACCACCACCACCCCCACTACTACTACTACTACTACTACTATAGTAGTAGTAGTAGTAGTAGTAGTAGTAGTAGCAGTGCTAGTAGTAGTATAGTAGCAGTAACTGTTGCAGTAGTAGTAGTAGTAGTAGTAGTAGTGTAGTAATAGTATTGCAGTAGTAGTAATAGTAGCCGCTGTAGCAGCAGTAGCAGTAGTAGTAGTAGTAGTAGTAGTAGTAGTAGTAGTAGTAGTAGTAGTAGTACAGAAGTAGTACAGAGTAGTAACAGTAGTGGTGTTGGTAGTAGTAGTAGTAGTAGTAGCAGTAGTGGTAGCAGCAGCAGTAGTGGTAGCAGCAGCAGTAGTAGATGTAATAATAGCAGCAGCAGTAGTAGATGTAATAATAGCAGCAGCAACAATAACCACAGCAGCAGCAAGGGGGAGGGAGGTGGGTGCAGTTGCACCAGCAGGCAGGTGTAGTATCCGGAGCTCAGGTCAAGTCTGCCATATAGCCCAGTGCTGTGCAAAGCAAGTTCGACTTGTTATTCGTATTCAGTTCCTGGTCTAGGTCCAGGAACTGGGGATAGGGGAGAAAGAATACTTCCCACGTATTCCCTGCGTGTCGTAGATGGCGACTAAAAGGGGAGGGAGCGGGTGGCTGGAAATCCTCCCCTCTCGTTTTTTTCAATTTTCCAAAAGAAGGAACAGAGAAGGGGGCCAGGTGAGGATGTTCCCTCAAAGGCCCATTCCTCTGTTCTTAACGCTACCTCGCTGACGTGGGAAATGGCGAATAGTACGAAAGAAAAGAAAAGATATATATATATATATATATATATATATATATATATATATATATATATATATATATATATATATATATATATAATATATATATATATAATATATATATATTATATATATATATATATATATATATATATATATATATATATATATAATATATATATTATATATATATATATATATATATATATATATATATATATATATATATATATATATATATATATATATATATATATATACCGTGACTGTTCGACAGACAAATATAATGTATAATATATAGGCACAGATCATGTATAAGGCCTATATAATACATAATCTATGTATACAATTCTTAAACTGGTAATGTATAATGTATATCATGTATAAACTGGTAAGGTACTCTAAGATATCACAATTAACGACGTTCAACTCTGCTTAACGTAATCAATAACTTTCGTTATTCTTTCAACGTTACATCTGTTATCACCATCCTTGAGCACGACGGCACAGCTTCTGAGCACGACAACACGGCTTCTGAGCACGACGGTACGGCTTCTGAGCACGACAGCACGAATTTTGAGTACGACGGCACGGGTATTGAGCACGACGGCACAGATTTTGAGCACGACGGGACGGCTTCTGAGCACGACGGGATGGCTTCTGAGCACGACGGCACGGGTATTGAGCACGACGGCACGGCTTCTGAGCACGACAGCACGGCTTCTGAGCCCGACGGGACGGGTATTGAGCACGACGGCACGGATTTTGAGCACGACGGGACGGCTTCTGAGCACGACAGCACGGATTTTGAGCACGACGGCACGGATTTTGAGCACGATGGCACGACCTCTGTACACGACAGCACGTATTTTGAGCACGACGGCACGGATTTTGAGCACGACGGGACGGCTTCTGAGCACGACAGCACGGATTATGAGCACGACGACACGGATTTTGAGAACGACGGCACTGGTTTTGAGCACGACAGCACGGCTTCTGAGCACGACAGCACGGATTTTGAGCACGACGGCACGGCTTCTGAGCACGACAGCACGGATTTTGAGCACGACGGCACGGATTTTGAGCACGACAGCACGGCTTCTGAGCACGACGGCACGGCTTCTGAGCACGACGGCATGGGTTTTGAGCACGACAGCACGGATTTTGAGCACGACGGCACGGCTTCTGAGCACGACAGCACGGATCTTGAGCACGACGGCACGGATTTTGAGCACGACGGCACGGCTTCTGAGCACGACAGCACGGATTTTGAGCACGACGGCACGGCTTCTGAGCACGACAGCACGGATTTTGAGCACGACGGCACGGCTTCTGAGCACGACAGCACGGATTTTGAGCACGACGGCATGGGTTTTGAGCACGACGGCACGGATTTTGAGCACGACGGGACGGTTTCTGAGCACGACAGCACGGATTTTGAGCACGACGGCAAGGATTTTGAGCACGACGGCACGGTTTCTGAGCACGACAGCACGGATTTTGAGCACGACGGCATGGGTTTTGAGCACGACGGCAAGGATTTTGAGCACGACGGCACGGATTTTGAGCACGACGGCACGGATTTTGAGCACGACGGCACGGTTTCTGAGCACGACAGCACGGATTTTGAACACGACGGCATGGGTTTTGAGCACGACGGCAAGGATTTTGAGCACGACGGCACGGATTTTGAGCACGACGGCACGGTTTCTGAGCACGACAGCACGGATTTTGAGCACGACGGCACGGATATTGAGCTCGACGGCACGGCTTCTGAGCACGACAGCACGGATTTTGAGCACGACGGCAAGGCTTTTGAGTACGACAGCACGGATTATGAGTACGAAGGCACGGCTTCTGAGCACGACGACACAGCTTCTGAGCACGACGGCACGTCTTATGAGCACGACGGTACGAACCTTGATCAGTCGAGCTCACGTGCCGTACTGCAGTGCGTAAGGGAATTACAGAAGTGACAAATGCTTTAGCTGGTCAACCATGAGGCTCACATGGCACTCTAGCTGGTCAACCATGAGGCTCACATGGCACTCTAGCTGGTCAACCATGAGGCTCACATGGTGCTCTAGCTGGTCAACCATGAGGCTCACATGGTACTCTAGCTGGTCAACCATGTGGCTCACATGGCACTCTAGCTGGTCAACCATGGGGCTCACATGGTACTCTAGCTGGTCAACCATGGGGCTCACATGGCACTCTAGCTGGTCAACCATGGGGCTCACATGGTACTCTAGCTGGTCAACCATGAGGCTCACATGGCACTCTAGCTGGTCAACCATGGGGCTCACCTGGTGCTCTAGCTGGTCAACCATGGGGCTCACATGGCACTCTAGCTGGTCAACCATGGGGCTCACATGGTACTCTAGCTGGTCAACCATGTGGCTCACATGGTACTCTAGCTGGTCAACCATGTGGCTCACATGGTACTCTAGCTGGTCAACCATGGGGCTCACATGGCACTCTAGCTGGTCAACCATGAGGCTCACATGGTACTCTAGCTGGTCAACCATGAGGCTCACATGGTACTCTAGCTGGTCATTCATGAGGCTCACATGGTACTCTAGCTGGTCAACCATGAGGCTCACATGGTACTCTAGCTGGTCAACCATGAGGCTCACATGGTACTCTAGCTGGTCAACCATGAGGCTCACCTGGTGCTCTAGCTGGTCAACCATGAGGCTGACATGGTGCTCTAGCTGGTCAACCGTGGGGCTCACATGGTGCCCTAGCTGGTCAACCATGAGGCTGACATGGTGCTCTAGCTGGTCAACCGTGGGGCTCACATGGTGCCCTAGCTAGTCCTAGCTGGACCTCTAATCTAATCGACCACGTGACTCACATAGTCCTCCTGTCTGATCGATCATGAGACCCACATGGTCCTCTTCTCTGACCAACCATGACAGTCGCATGGACCTCATTTTTATGCACTGGGGGAAATCTAAGGAGCTGGGGCGATGGGTCACCACCCTCCTCCCCACACACCCTGTCTCTACTTGACGCTGGAGTAACGCCTCAGCCACCACACATACACACATGGTGACGGTGGTGCGTTGAAATCTCCCTATATACAGTAATCCTGGAACCCATCTGGCCGGACATGATACGGACCTGGCTCGGCTCAATGAGCCGACCAAGATCAAGCCTGGCGCGCGTCTTAGATAAACAGGACCCGAGTTCGGGCTCGGGGTCCACATCTGGACTCACGTGCCTACAGCATCGTCGTCAGCTGAAGTCGAAGTGGGTGAAGAGTGGGAAGAAAAATGAAGAATAAAAGAGAGCAAGGGAGATGCAAGTACGAAGGAGGAGGAGGGAGGAGACGAGAAAAAAAAAGAGGATAGGTTTAACGGAAGGCAAAGGGTAACTCGAGAGAGAGAGAGAGAGAGAGAGAGAGAGAGAGAGAGAGAGAGAGAGAGAGAGAGAGAGAGAGAGAGAGAGAGAGAGAGAGGTGGAATACATCATATGTTAGATAATGGCAGCCAGGCCTGGGCGACGTGGTGAATGCTGATGTACCTCGCTGAATTAATTGGATATCAATTAGCAAGGGGGACCTTTCTGAGGGCAGAAACCGTACCATTCCACAGATACCAAAACACAAAACCTCTACGCGGAGAGGGACGTCAGGACTTCCCGTGCGTCAAGAAACATTCGCATCGAGACTAGAAAGATTCTTGACATGTGCACACATGTCAGACAAATAGAATACATGGAAGGCTCGTAGAAAGGTGTCCCCAGGGCAAGATAAAAGTCAGGTACACAAACACACACAGACACAGACACACACACACCAATATATATATATATATATATATATATATATATATATATATATATATATATATATATATATACATACATATACATATATATATATATATATATATATATATATATATATATATATATATATATATATACATTTATATATATATATATATATATATATATATATATATATATATATATACATATATATATATATATATATATATATATATATATATATATATATATATATATATATATATATATATATATATATATACATATATATATATATATATATATATATATATATATATATATATATATATATATATATATATATATACATGCTTGAGAACTTCAAGAAAAATTAGCCACATATCACAAAACCAAACTGTAAAATTCACAGAGAATGCCCTTCACCAGGAAACCCTGAGGTAAACAACAAAATAAAGATCATATACAGAGAGATGTGCCACAAATACACAAACACCTCAAACACAGAATGATATATATCGAGCAAGATTTGTCGCACTTGTATACAAAGATGGGCTAATGGTGAAAATGTTGAAGGTGGGAGAACGTGATGTTAGCAACAAGTGAGGAGAGAGAGGGAAGGATGTGACATTATCAAGTGTGGAGAGGGAAGGATGTGACATTATCAAGTGTGGAGAGGGAAGGATGTGACATTACCAAGTGTGGAGAGGGAAGGATGTGACATTACCATGTGTGGAGAGGGAAGGATGTGACATTACCAGGTGTGGAGAGGGAAGGATGTGATATCACGAAGTGTGGAGAGGGAAGGATATGACATTACCAAGTGTGGAGAGGGAAGGATGTAACATTACCAGGTGTGGAGAGGGAAGGATGTGACATTACCAAGTGTGGAGAGGGAAGGATGTGACATTACTATGTGAGGAGAGGGAAGGATGTGACATTACCAAGTGTGGAGAGGGAAGGATGTGACATTACCAAGTGTGGAGAGGGAAGGATGTGACATTACCAAGTGTGGAGAGGGAAGGATGTGACATTACCAAGTGTGGAGAGGGAAGGATGTGACATTACCAAGTGTGGAGAGGGAAGGATGTGACATTACCAAGTGAGGAGAGGGAAGGATGTGACATTACCAAGTGTGGAGAGGGAAGGATGTGACATTACCAAGTGTGGAGAGGGAAGGATGTGACATTACCAAGTGTGGAGAGGGAAGGATGTGACATTACCAAGTGAGGAGAGGGAAGGATGTGACATTACAAGTGTGGAGAGGGAAGGATGTGACATTACCAAGTGTGGAGAGGGAAGGATGTGACATTACCAAGTGTGGAGAGGGAAGGATGTGACATTACCAAGTGTGGAGAGGGAAGGATGTGACATTACTATGTGTGGAGAGGGAAGGATGCGACATTACAAAGTGAGGTGAGGGAAGGATGTGACATTACCAAGTGAGGAGAGGGAAGGATGTGACCTTACTATGTGTGGAGAAGGAACGATGTGACATTACTATGTGTGGAGAGGGAACGAAATGACATTACCAAGTGTGGAGAGGAAAAGATATGACATTACCAAGTGTGGAGAGGGAAGGATGTGACATTACTATGTGAGCAGAGGGAAGGATGTGACATTACTATGTGTGGAGAGGAAATGATGTGACATTACAATGTGTGGAGAGGGAAGGATGTGACATTACCAAGTGTGGAGAGGGAAGGATGTGACATTACCAAGCGTGGAGAGGGAAGGATGTGACATTACTATGTGTGGAGAGGGAAGGATGTGACATTACTATGTGAGGAGAGGGAGGTGTGTGATATTACCAATTGAGGAGAGGAAACGATGTGACATTACCAAGTGTGGAGAGGTAAGGATGTGACATTACCAAGTGAGGAGAGGGAAGGATGTGACATTATTATGTGAGGAGAGGGAAGTATGTGACATTAACAAGTGAGGTGAGGGAACGATGTGGCATTACCAAGTGTGGAGAGGGAAGGATGTGACATTACTATGCGTGGAGAGGGAAAGATGTGACATTACCAAGTGTGGAGAGGGAAGGATGTGACATTACCAAGTGAGGAGAGGGAAGGATGTGACATTACTGAGTGAGGAGAGGGAAGGATGTGACATTACCAAGTGTGGAGAGGGAAGGATGTGACATTACCAAGTGTGGAAAGGGAAGGATGTGACACTACCAAGTATGGAGAAGGAAGGCTGTGACATTACCAAGTGTTGAGAGGGAAGGATGTGACATTACCAAGTGAGGAGAGGGAAGGATGTGACATTACCAAGAGAGAAGAGGGAAGGATGTGACATTACCAAGTGAGGAGAGGGTAGGATGTAACATTACCAAGTGTGGAGAGGGAAGGATATGACATTACCAAGTGTGGAGAGGGAAGGATGTGACATTACCAAGAGTGGAGAGGGAAGAATGTGACATTACCAAGTGAGGAGAGGGAAGGATGTGACATTTCTAAGTGAGGAGAGGGAAGGATGTGACATTACCAAATGTGGAGAGGGAAGGATGTGACATTACCAAGTGAGGAGAGGGAAGGATGTGACATTACCAAGTGTGGAGAGGGAAGGATGTGACATTACCAAGTGAGGAGAGGGTAGGATGTAACATTACCAAGTGTGGAGAGGGAAGGATATGACATTACCAAGTGTGGAGAGGGAAGGATGTGACATTACCAAGAGTGGAGAGGGAAGAATGTGACATTACCAAGTGAGGAGAGGGAAGGATGTGACATTTCTAAGTGAGGAGAGGGAAGGATGTGACATTACCAAATGTGGAGAGGGAAGGATGTGACATTACCAAGTGTGGAGAGGGAAGGATATGACATTACCAAGTGTGGAGAGGGAAGAATGTGACATTACCAAGTGAGGAGAGGGAAGGATGTGACATTTCCAAGTGTGGAGAGGGAAGGATGTGACATTACTAAGTGTGGAGAGGGAAGGATGTGACATTACCAAGTGTGGAAAGGGATGGATGTGACATTACCAAGTATGGAGAAGGAAGGTTGTGACATTACCAAGTGTGGAGAGGAAAGGATGTAATATTACCAAGTGAGGAGAGGGAAGGATGTGACATTACCAAGTGAGGAGAGGGAAGGATGTGACATTACCAAGTGTGGAGAGGGAAGGGTGTGACATTACCAAGTGAGGAGAGGGAAGGATGTAACATTACCAAGTGTGGAGAGGGAAGGATATGACATTACCAAGTGTGGAGAGGGAAGGATGTGACATTACCAAGTGTGGAGAGGGAAGAATGTGACATTACCAAGTGAGGAGAGGGAAGGATGTGACATTTCCAAGTGAGGAGAGGGAAGAATGTGACATTACCAAGTGTGGAGAGGGAAGGATGTGACATTACCAAGTGAGGAGAGGGAAGGATGTGACATTACCAAGTGTGGAGAGGGAAGGATGTGACATTACTATGTGAAGAGAGGGAACTATGTGACATTACAATGTGTGGAGAGGGAAGGATGTGACATTACTATGTGAGAAGAGTTAAGGATGTGACATTACCAAGTGTGGAAAGGAAAGGATGTGACATTACTATGTGTGGAGAGGGAAGGATGTGACATTAACAAGTGAGGAGAGGGAAGGATGTGACATTACTATGTGAGGAGAGGGAAGGATGTGACATTACCATGTGTAGAGAGGGAAGGATGTGACATTACCAAGTGTGGATAGGGAAGGATGTGACATTACCAAGTGTGGAGAGGGAAGGATGTGACATTACCAAGTGTGGAAAGGAAAGGATGTGACATTACTATGTGTGGAGAGGGAAGGATGTGACATTAACAAGTGAGGAGAGGGAAGGATGTGACATTACTATGTGAGGAGAGGGAAGGATGTGACATTACCAAGTGTGGATAGGGAAGGATGTGACATTACCAAGTGTGGAGAGGGAAGGATGTGACATTACTATGTGAGGAGAGGAAACGATGTGACATTACTATGTGAGGAGAGGGAAGGATGTGACATTACTATGTGAGCAGAGGGAAGGATGTGACATTACTATGTGAGGAGAGGGAAGGATGTGACATTGCTATGTGAGGAAAGGGAAGGACGTGACATTACCAAGTGGTGAGAGAAGAAGGATGTGACATTGCCAAGTGATGAGAGAGGAAGGATGTGACGTTACCAAGTGGTGAGAGAGGAAGGATGTGACGTTACCAAGTGGTGAGAGAGGAAGGATGTGACATTACCAAGTGGTGAGAGAGGAAGGATGTGACATTACCAAGTGGTGAGAGAGGAAGGATGTGACGTTACCAAGTGGTGAGAGAGGAAGGATGTGACGTTACCAGGTGGTGAGAGAGGAAGGATGTGACGTTACCAAGTGGTGAGAGAGGAAGGATGTGGCTGGAGCCACAGGTGCACCAGTCATGGTCACACAAGATGAGGTTGGAGAGGAGTTTGGTCATTACCTGAATAATTGGGCGGGGGTGAGGATGCACTGTCCATGGCGAGGGAGGGGCACGGAGTGCCACCTGCAACGTTGCTCTGGCCGCCCGCCGCCACGCTGCCTGCTACCTGGCTCTCACGGCTCCTGCCAACACGTGCACACACACACTCCCTACCCCGTCCACCGACCGCCACGTGTTGTTGCGGCGGCACGCTGGCTGCCTGGCTGGCTGGCTGGGTAGCTAGCTAGGTGACAAGCAGGCAGGCTAGCTGGCAGGCAGGCTGGCTGGCTGGTAGGCTGACTGGCTGGGCGGGCGAGAGCAGCCAGTAGGAGGAGGAGGAGCAGCAGCAGGTACTGGGCCCCAGTGGTGGTGGTTGCCTACTACCAGTGTCCCTGGATGCAGGAACAGTGAGCGCCACTACAGTACCAGCTCCAGCAGAGGGCGCTCACTAGTTGCTAGGCGGGGGTCCTCGGCCCCTCGACCCCCAGCGTGTGTGTGTGTATGTGTGTGTGTGTCGGAGCCGGTGGCGGGTGACCCGGCTCGTCTGGAGGGTCAGGTCAGCTGTAGCCAGAGGGCAGGGAGGCAGGCAGGGGGCACCTAAAGCGGCTGTCCCACACCCACGCCTCGACGCACCTGCCCCACCGATGTGGCACTGTCTGGCTGCTTCACCTAGCACAACCCTCACTCCGGCTCAACACATCACTACACCGGCCTCAACCGCAGTAGGCTCAAGTGCAAGTCTCTCCGTGCAATACACCCTCCAAGGCGCTGGTCACACTGGAAAGCAATAAACCATCCACAAGTTCTCCTGGCAGACGCGCACTCCACTTCTACTCTCACTTTCTACCCTTAGTGAAGTCTCCAGCGGGACCTCTGGCTCTCACTTCTCACAGTTAACACACGCTTACTTCATCGGCGGTGTATACTCCGTTGGCTAAACAAATTATTTCTTCTACAAAAGATATCGACTGGTTAGAAATTACGGATCTCTATATTGTGTCACTGATAGCTTCCGTGCATACAAGAATTTCCTGAAAATGTATAAAAAAAAATATAGGTGTCAACGACGAATGGCCACCATCTCCGCTTTACTGACATGTTACTTAGCCAGAGAGGGCCAACTTATGGCAAAGGAGACACACACACACACACACACACACACACACACACACACACACACACACACAC
>NC_092248.1:1102500-1110000 GCF_036320965.1 Panulirus ornatus | reverse complement strand
GCAGCAGCAGCAGCAGCAGCAGCAGCAGCAGCAGCAGCAGCAGCAGCAGCAGCAGCAGCAGCAGCAGCAGCAGCAGCAGCAGCAGCAGCAGCAGCAGCAGCAGCAGCAGCAGCAGCAGCAGCAGCAGCAGCAGCAGCAGCAGCAGCAGCAGCAGCAGCAGCAGCAGCAGCAGCAGCAGCAGCAGCAGCAGCAGCAGCAGCAGCAGCAGCAGCAGCAGCAGCAGCAGCAGCAGCAGCAGCAGCAGCAGCAGCAGCAGCAGCAGCAGCAGCAGCAGCAGCAGCAGCAGCAGCAGCAGCAGCAGCAGCAGCAGCAGCAGCAGCAGCAGCAGCAGCAGCAGCAGCAGCAGCAGCAGCAGCAGCAGCAGCAGCAGCAGCAGCAGCAGCAGCAGCAGCAGCAGCAGCAGCAGCAGCAGCAGCAGCAGCAGCAGCAGCAGCAGCAGCAGCAGCAGCAGCAGCAGCAGCAGCAGCAGCAGCAGCAGCAGCAGCAGCAGCAGCAGCAGCAGCAGCAGCAGCAGCAGCAGCAGCAGCAGCAGCAGCAGCAGCAGCAGCAGCAGCAGCAGCAGCAGCAGCAGCAGCAGCAGCAGCAGCAGCAGCAGCAGCAGCAGCAGCAGCAGCAGCAGCAGCAGCAGCAGCAGCAGCAGCAGCAGCAGCAGCAGCAGCAGCAGCAGCAGCAGCAGCAGCAGCAGCAGCAGCAGCAGCAGCAGCAGCAGCAGCAGCAGCAGCAGCAGCAGCAGCAGCAGCAGCAGCAGCAGCAGCAGCAGCAGCAGCAGCAGCAGCAGCAGCAGCAGCAGCAGCAGCAGCAGCAGCAGCAGCAGCAGCAGCAGCAGCAGCAGCAGCAGCAGCAGCAGCAGCAGCAGCAGCAGCAGCAGCAGCAGCAGCAGCAGCAGCAGCAGCAGCAGCAGCAGCAGCAGCAGCAGCAGCAGCAGCAGCAGCAGCAGCAGCAGCAGCAGCAGCAGCAGCAGCAGCAGCAGCAGCAGCAGCAGCAGCAGCAGCAGCAGCAGCAGCAGCAGCAGCAGCAGCAGCAGCAGCAGCAGCAGCAGCAGCAGCAGCAGCAGCAGCAGCAGCAGCAGCAGCAGCAGCAGCAGCAGCAGCAGCAGCAGCAGCAGCAGCAGCAGCAGCAGCAGCAGCAGCAGCAGCAGCAGCAGCAGCAGCAGCAGCAGCAGCAGCAGCAGCAGCAGCAGCAGCAGCAGCAGCAGCAGCAGCAGCAGCAGCAGCAGCAGCAGCAGCAGCAGCAGCAGCAGCAGCAGCAGCAGCAGCAGCAGCAGCAGCAGCAGCAGCAGCAGCAGCAGCAGCAGCAGCAGCAGCAGCAGCAGCAGCAGCAGCAGCAGCAGCAGCAGCAGCAGCAGCAGCAGCAGCAGCAGCAGCAGCAGCAGCAGCAGCAGCAGCAGCAGCAGCAGCAGCAGCAGCAGCAGCAGCAGCAGCAGCAGCAGCAGCAGCAGCAGCAGCAGCAGCAGCAGCAGCAGCAGCAGCAGCAGCAGCAGCAGCAGCAGCAGCAGCAGCAGCAGCAGCAGCAGCAGCAGCAGCAGCAGCAGCAGCAGCAGCAGCAGCAGCAGCAGCAGCAGCAGCAGCAGCAGCAGCAGCAGCAGCAGCAGCAGCAGCAGCAGCAGCAGCAGCAGCAGCAGCAGCAGCAGCAGCAGCAGCAGCAGCAGCAGCAGCAGCAGCAGCAGCAGCAGCAGCAGCAGCAGCAGCAGCAGCAGCAGCAGCAGCAGCAGCAGCAGCAGCAGCAGCAGCAGCAGCAGCAGCAGCAGCAGCAGCAGCAGCAGCAGCAGCAGCAGCAGCAGCAGCAGCAGCAGCAGCAGCAGCAGCAGCAGCAGCAGCAGCAGCAGCAGCAGCAGCAGCAGCAGCAGCAGCAGCAGCAGCAGCAGCAGCAGGAGCACCTGGCAGCAGTAGGAGCGTTACCACGTTTGCCCCGCCAGGAATGTCGCCTCCCGACACAATGCAGGTGAGCCTGCACTGATTACCGCCGCCCGGACAGGTGAGCAGCAGGAGGCCGAGGGGGACCTAGAGGAGCAGGACAACCTCCTCAGACTCTACTGGATGGAGGGCCAGTGAATGAGTCGCGGGCGTGGAGCAGGAAGAGGGGAAGATGAGTGGTCCCACATGAAGGTGGGGCTGCAGCATGGGTGATGTCACTATGGCGGTTTAATCTGCTTATGGACGGGATGGAGGGCGGGGGGTATAAGCAAAGGTCTTGGAGAAAGGAGTGGGGTCTGCAATATGTCGGGGGTGGGTGGGCCTCGGAGGCGAGTCAGATGTTGTATGTTGATAATACGACTCTGGTAGCAGACTCGACTGAGAAACTGTAGAATGCAGTGTGCGAGATTGGGAGGATGTGAACAACAGCAATGTTACTAAGTTTTGCAGAGAGAGAGAGAGAGAGAGAGAGAGAGAGAGAGAGAGAGAGAGAGAGAGAGAGAGAGAGAGAGAGATTCTCTAGATTGTGAGTTCGTAAGAAGAGAACGTGGAAGTGACGTATTTTAGAGACATGGGAGTGAACGCGGCAGTGTATGGTAACCACGGGAGCTGATGTATGCCACAGGTTAAGTGAAGGGGTTAAGTCCTGGGTGTATTGAGGAATAAATGGAAAGAGATCACCGTCTATGAAGGTAAATATGGGTATCTTTGACGGTATAGTAGTCCCTTAAGTGTTGTTCGGCTGCGAGGCGTGGACCCTAGATAAAGAGGTACGGAAGCGTGTGGATCTGTTAGTTATGAAATGACTGAGACCAACATGTGGTGTGAGAAGGGTTGATCGACTTAGAAATCAGAGGGTGTGGTAGTAAAAAGGATTATGGATGAGAAAGATTAATTGTGTGAAAAGGTGTGGGCATATGAAGAGGATGAGTGAGGAAAGGCTGACTGAGAGGGTATACTATCAAAAGTGGAGAGAGCAAGGACGAGGGGATTACTTGGGATAAGAAGGGAAAGTATAGAGTTAAGAGATACTTGAGTGATTGGAGTCTGAACAATAAGGACGATGTGAAACGTGTATGGTAAAGAATGAATTGGAACGATGTGGTGTATGCGGGACGACGTGTTCTCAGTGGGCTGAGCAAGGGATATGAAGCGGATCTGGGGAAATCCATGGAATGGTCCGTGGGGCCTGGCTATAGACAGGGGTCTTTGGTCTCAGTTCAATATTTATGACAACCTGAGATTGCATGTGAGTAAATGAAGTCGTTCTTCATCTCTTCTTGGCGCTACTCGAGTAACGCAGAGCACACATGGATTGCTGTGTGTGTGCGCTTGTGTGTGTTAAAGGTCAGGTAATATATGTAACTGCTGTGTGTGTGTGTGTGTGTGTGTGTGTGTGTGTGTGTTAAAGGTCAGGTAATATATGTACCACGGATGTAATACTACAGATGGGCATAAGTACATGCACTGGCGCCGGTGCCTCACGGGTGAGGGGCTCCACCTTCACTCTTACTGTCCTCTAAAGCTGGCAAAAAATAACGTTACACCCGTGATGGCTGCGATCTCCCACGGCTACATATCATACATAAATCCTGTTAAATGGAATGCGACGTGAACATGTAAGCAATTCCTGACAATTACATAATAAAGGAAGATATCTGAACTGAGGACGCCAGGTATACAAATTTCCAAACGACAATAAAATTACTCCAATATGGATGCGTTAACTTGCTTCCGACACAGACTGCGGCCGTCGTATCATTTGCCGATTAACATGTGTTTCATTTAAGATCCCAGATGAGGAGGTGAAGGGCTAGGGGATGCAGCGGCAGCAGCACCACACAGCCTGATGGTGAAGCAGATTTCGAGGAGCACTCCTGCCTGCTGTGAAGGGTGGTTCAAGACACGTTCTCATGGGTTACTATCCCAACACACAATGTACTGTGGTGGGTAACGTTTGCCGTGACCTCAACCTACTGTGCCCTCGACCTGAAAGGTAAGGCACTGGACCTGAAAGATAGGGCACGTATAGTGGATGGTAATCCTTGAACAATGCATTATCCTAACCCTTCCACTGGTTCCAAAAGTCATGACACGGAGACGAAAACCACCATCACCACCATGACCCCCCCCTCCTCACCCCCACCCGTAAACACCCATGACCCCGTCCATGACCTTGACCCTGATGATAAGACCTCGAGGGTGAACCATGACACATCATCTGGTGGTTAACCCACCACTGTGCCCAGCAACGTCCCCCTCCCACTGGTTTAAAAGTTATGGTGGCGAAAAACCAGAAGACGCCACGACCCCGACCCCGATGTGTGTGTGTGTGTGTGTGTGTGTGTGTGTGTGTGTGTGTGTGTGTGTGTGTGACCTTGCCCTTGAAAGTACGACCCAGGGTGTGTGTGAGTCATGACACACCCACGAGGTGGGGGTGAGAACTGTGTCAGCTATCCTGCCAATTCCCCTCACTAGTTCACAGGACGTGGAGCGAACAGCGGCACCACGACCACACGTGGTGAAAGGGGCACCGCCGCCCCACGAGCTGTGCTATGAACAATAAATGAACAACACTGGCTTCTAACGACGGTAAATATAACATCAGACACTCAGGCTTTGGTCGATCCGATAAAGACATTTCATGATCCTCACCAAACAATCACCTTGCTCCCTGCGACTCAGGGTAACATAAAAACGAGGTGGGTTATGGTCAGCGTACTCCTCTCCCAAGCGAAAGGGACCGGGTTCGTTCCCCAGGCGGGTCATAACCTTGGGCAAGTTTCCTCCACCCACAGTGTTTCTGTGCAAGGAGCCAGGACGGTGAGCGGACCAACATTCGTCTTCCATGACTTATCGGTCAAGTTATAAAGTGACTGAGGTCACCTGACTGTTTCCATTATGGTGTGCGGCTCAATGGGGGGACGTATGATGTCGTCGAAGGCCGGAGTCATGGAACCTTAGACTCGCTTCCAGCTGTCTCCCAGCGACCTACCGCCTCACTAGGCCCCAGCCCCCTCAAGGCTGTTCAGTCCACCAGGCCTCTCTCGGTGTCCCAACAGACGATAAACTACGCTGGAAGGAACGCGCCAGCACAGTCATAATATACCTCCAGCTATCTCCTCCACGTTCTCCGTCAACCCAAGACATCTGCACCTCCCCGCGTCTGGACTCACTACTAACCACACAACTTTGTTTCCCCTGAACCAGTCTGATCATCTCCCTAACCACCATCAACCATTACGGGGCGTTGAACAAAATGGTTCATCCACCTATATCGACAGACATGGCACGGCCGAAGCATGCCCAAGTGATGTCCAATCTCCAGCACTCGCGACAACGAGATTTTGCCAAAAGGTAGGGCTAGCGCGTAGCGCTCATCACAGGAAAGCCTAGAGTCATAAAGAACGAGGCGTGCGTTACGCGTTGGCAAGTATTATGTGTGATATGATGGAGACATTGTATGTTTGTGGACTAAATGCCAGCACTCCATGTGTGGGTGGGGCAGACACAGAAGACAACTACCTGGGCCAAAAGAGTGAGACTTGACAGCCAGTGAAGTGTTGGCTCAATGCCCGGCCGTCGACTACCCTCCCGATATCCAGTACCGGTAATATGATACCCAGTACCAGTAATGATACCCAGTACCGGTAATATGATATCCAGTACCGGTAATATGATATCCAGCACCGGTAATATGATATCCAATACCGGTAATATGATATCCAGTACCGGTAATATGATATCCAGTACCGGTAATATGATATCCAGCACCGGTAATATGATATCCAGTACCGGTAATATGATATCCAGTACCGGTAATGATATCCAGTACCGGTAATATGATATCCAGCACCGGTAATATGATATCCAGTACCGGTAATATGATATCCAGTACCGGTAATATGATATCCAGTACCAGTAATGATACCCAGTACCGGTAATATGATATCCAGTACCGGTAATATGATATCCAGTACCAGTAATGATACCCAGTACCGGTAATATGATATCCAGTACCGGTAATATGATATCCAGTACCGGTAATATGATATCCAGTACCAGTAATGATACCCAGTACCGGTAATATGATACCCAGTACCGGTAATATTATATCCAGTACCGGTAATATGATATCCAGTATCGGTAATATGATATCCAGTACCGGTAATATGATATCCAGTACCGGTAATATGATATCCAGTACCAGTAATGATACCCAGTACCGGTAATATTATATCCAGTACCGGTAATATGATATCCAGTACCGGTAATATGATATCCAGTACCAGTAATGATACCCAGTACCGGTAATATGATACCCAGTACCGGTAATATGATACCCAGTACCGGTAATATGATATCCAGTACCGGTAATATGATATTCAGTACTGGTAATATGATATCCAGTACCGATAATATGATATCCAGTAGCAGTAATGATACCCAGTACCGGTAATATGATATTCAGTACTGGTAATATGATATTCAGTACCGATAATATGATATCCAGTACCGGTAATATGATATCCAGTACCAGTAATGATACCCAGTACCGGTAATATGATATCCAGTACCGGTAATATGATACCCAGTACCGGTAATATGATATCCAGTACCGGTAATATGATACCCAGTACCGGTAATATGATATCCAGTACCGGTAATATGATATCCAGTACCGATAATATGATATCCAGTACCGGTAATATGATATCCAGTACCGGTAATATGATATCCAGTACCGATAATATGATATCCAGTACCGGTAATATGATATCCAGTACCGGTAATATGATATTAAGTACCGGTAATATGATACCCAGTACCGGTGATATCCAGTACCGGTAACATGATATCCAGTACCGGTAATATGATACCCAGTACCGGTAATATGATACCCAGTACCGGTAATATGATAGCCAGTACCGGTCATTTGATACCTAGTACCGGTGATGATATCCAGTACCGGAAATATGATATCCAGTACCGGTAATATGATACCCAGTACCGGTGACGATATCCAGTACCGGTAACATGATACCCAGTACCGGTATTATGATATCTGGTACCGGTAGTGTGATACCCAGTACCGGTGATGATATCCAGTACCGGTAATATGATATCCAGTACCGGTCATATGATACCCAGTACCGGTGATGATATCCAGTACCGATAATATGATACCCAGTACCGGTAATATGATATCCAGTACCGGTAATATGATATCCAGTATCGGTAATATGATACGGAGTACCGGTGATGATATCCAGTACCGGTAATATGATATCCAGTACCGGTAATATGAAGCCTAATACCGGTAATATGACACCCAGTACCGGTAATATGATATTCAGTACCGGTAATATGATACCTAGTACCGATAATATGATGCCTAATACCGGTAATATGACACCCAGTACCGGTAATATGTTTCCCTGGTCGGTGGCTGCCTAACACCTACCGGTGAACGGGAAATAAGGTACGAAGAGGAATGAAGAAATTAACCAGAGCTCCTCATACGCTTGTAGGTAGAAAGGTTACAGGAAGACGGAACGATGAAAGCAAGAAGCAATTTCCACATCAT
>NC_092248.1:1027500-1097500 GCF_036320965.1 Panulirus ornatus | reverse complement strand
CTCTCGAACATTTCTCTTGATCTCCTGCCAACTTCTCAAGCACTCCTCCCAACCACACGCACCCCTTCCATGCAGATACCGTCCATACGCTCCCTTTTCTATTTCACTAATAATGTAACTTCCTCATTCCACCACTCACTACTCTTTCTCATACGCCCATCCACCACCTTCTGTATGCCATACACTTTACTCACATCTTCGACATTACTCTTCGCTCCTTAGGAAGATGTTGGTCTCATGTGAGGGAGCTGCTGACCACAAATATAGATTAATTCTTGATGCAGCCGCTTCTGCTTCGACTGTAAGAACATACGGCCATTAGCACTTGCCGTGGCATTTCACGCAGTATTTCCAAACACTACAGCCTAGACTTTTTCCATATACTGGTAAAAAATATATGTGAAAGTGTCAAGGATGC
This sequence comes from Panulirus ornatus, assembly GCF_036320965.1. Lineage (NCBI taxonomy): Eukaryota > Metazoa > Arthropoda > Malacostraca > Decapoda > Palinuridae > Panulirus > Panulirus ornatus. Next base: position 1,097,082 of record NC_092248.1, on the reverse strand, counting down.
ATGCACAAGATCTGCGACCTAACGTTACATAATAACTTCTCTTGGTAAGTCAGTCTTAAAATAAGAGATATTACTGATGTAAAACCACATGTAATCATCCTTGTCTGTGTTAAAAACACGTGCAAAAATACCACAGAACTCATTTGGTATGCCTGAAAAATGCTCGTGGTCACCTCACACGCCTGGCAGCGGTGCACCACAAGTTAAAGAGCTTCAGAGCACTCGTAAACAATGACGCAGCAGGCTGAGTTGTACATCATTTTAATCAGAAAATTACGCTCTGCTTAATAATAGGAACCGACTTAGGACGATATATTATCTCTTGCTTTTTTTAAGACTTTGAACTTGTGCTTCTAATGGGCATGGAATGTGGCTGTAATTGCCTCAGCGAAGTAGGTTAACACATTCCACCTCTCTTCCTCTACCCTAATTATTACTTACTCTCACCTTGGGTTATTCGCTGCTGCTCTTCACTCTCTCTCTCTCTCTCTCTCTCTCTCTCTCTCTCTCTCTCTCTCTCTCTCTCTTGGTACCTCTGCAAACACACACACACACACACACACACACACACGCAAAGACCTCTTTTTCCTACCACACTTAATTTGCGAAACGCGTTTCACGTGTCTTCTCCTCCTCTTTTTCCTCGGACCATCACAAACTTTCAAACTTGCCTCCATGAAGCATTGGTGACCAGTTCGCTTCCACGTAAGAGGTTCACATCTGATAACCTCTCCTCGGAACGCAAGTCAATCCCCACACAATCCAACAATGCTCGCTGACACCCACTCCCAACCATTCCCATATGAATCTTCTTTATTTTCATCTTTTTTTTTTTTCTAACCCACGTATCAGTACACAACTCGGGAGCGCTCTGGACAGCTTTTCTATACTACGCCAACGCGCGTCCAACACAGGCCTTCCGGAAATTATCACTACAATTGCCTATCTGCAATCATCTCTCCTGTCAGGTTACCATGCTACTATGAGTATTTCAGTTACCAATGCTATAACGAGTATTTCAGTTACCAGTGCTATAATGAGTATTTCAGTTCCTGATCTTTCTCTTCCAGAATTCTGGGTAACGCATTCTTAAATATGGCTAAGAAAAATCGGCACGGATGGTAAAAAAAAATCATCTATATCAAAACCCACACGACACACTCCTCAATGAACACCCTTCAGAGACGTCTTCAGCTTCCATCACCCATAACTCCATCAGCAAAGCTTATCACAATACACGACCACCGACTGAGCAAATGAGACATATATATATATATATATATATATATATATATATAATCAAACGATGCTAATAAAAGCTTTCATGGCATACGACAATGTGGCCAGCAATTCATGCGGCCACACGCAAGACACAGGTGCTGCTGCCACTGACATTCCTCACGTTGCGACAATGAAGGAGACACGCTAGTGATGACAGCAAGCCCTACGTCTCAATGACCCTCGTGGCGGATACCCATTACCACTTCATCATCTGCCGCTGATGAGCGACTGCTTCGTGGTACCCAGACCGCACACCAGAGAGGGGGTAATACGGGAGGGGAGGTACGTAGGAACTTTAGACATTTCTTTCTGCAGGCATGACAAGGTGCGAAGTGCGTGAAGGACGACGGTACGATAAGGACGACCGTAAGATAAGGACAACCGTAAGATAAGGACGACCATAAGGACGACGGTACGATAAGGATGAAGGTACGATAAGGACGACCGTAAGATAAGGACAACCGTAAGATAAGGACGACCATAAGGACGACGGTACGATGAGGATGAAGGTACGATAAGGACGATCGTAAGATGAGGACGACCGTAAGATAAGGACGACCATAAGATAAGGACGACGGTACGACCCTTGAGCATGACGATATGACCCTTCGTTACGATGTGGTCTTCAGACCTCTGACTTAACTGTAAGTGTCAAGGTTACGAAAGACCAGACGATCACCCTCAAGGGTCGTACAGTCGCGCCCAAGAGGCGCTGACGGTCAAAGAGGCACGCAATCATCAACCATGTGTGAGGGATCACACACACACACACACACACATACACACACACACACACACACGCATACGAGACCGTCAGGACAGGCGCAGCCCACAGACCAGGCGGCTACTGAGGGAGAAGCAAGCAGCTGCACCCACGTTATGATGTGGGCACAGAGCATCGCCTTACGGCCTCTCCTCGGTCGACTAGAGTCACAACGCCTCCCGGGAAACGACACACAGCTCTTGCGAGACATGAAGTGACAACGTTACACCTCCTCTGCGAAAGACTGGTTGGTCGGTCGTGGGCGACAGCTCTTGAGAGAAGGCCGACGCACGAATAGTAATTTCCCGACAGAGGGGCAAGACTATATGCCGGCGGGGTTCGTTTATTTTCCCCAGGAGAGGACAGAGGAAACTGCAACATCTGATGCTGCTAACCCGAGACTGTAAAAAAAATACGACATCCAACAGCAGCAGCGGTGGTGCCTGAAGTGGCGCTACACGATACACACAGCAAGGGTAGGGTCTCGAGTCACGACCCCAGCAGCTACAGCTACAGAGACCCGCTCCGGGTGTTGCTAAACGCCCTCCACATGTCTTGCCTAACTCCCCCCGGGCTTCCTGCCGATGCTGTCTTTTCCATACTCCACGAATCCCCACCAGTAACACACACACACACACACACACACACACAACCCCATATAGTCCAGCCTAAAACTTAACCCCTCAATTATAATCTTGTGATTCTCCCTTGAATACATTCGTTTGCCACAAAAATAATAGTAATAATGATCATGATAATAATAAAGATAATAATAATGATAATAATAATCTGATTTTAATGAGATAATTTAAAACCAAGAATGATATCATGCCTGTTCTCTGTGGGTAAACAAACAGGCAATTATATCAGCCACAAAAATACGCATTGTTCTTCACATCTGGTAATACACACACACACACACACACACACACACACACACATACACAAGTTACATAGCTGGCCACCTCGGAAGAGAGAAGGAAGAGGAGTGACCTGATAACAGGACGTGAGCAACTGTTCGTCCATCAATTACATTCAAGAATAACAAGCTGATGATGATGGCAGCAAAACCGTGCTTCACCAGGCCCAGCGCCAGAAGCCATAATATGAAGCTGAGAAAGAGGAAGGCTGGTTAAGAAGGACGTGAAGACATCCTGGTTCAGTGTCAGGACAGCGGATGGCCGGCAAGGTCTTCAGCAAAGGAGACGGTGAGAGCCGGCAACCAGCAACGATTTAAAAGTCTTCTTGATGGAGCAACAAGTACTTTAAGAAAGGGTCCCCCACGAGTGGAAACCTCTCTCTCCCCGTAATGTACCAATAGGTAAATTACAGATTACATATATATATATATATATATATATATATATATATATATATATATATATATATATATAGGGTGAATCATAGGGTGGGGGAGGGGGCGAAAATTCTGGGAGCCTTAAAGAATGTTTGGAAGTCGAGAACATTATCTCGGAAAGCAAAAATGGGTATGTTTGAAGGAATAGTGGTTCCAACAATGTTGTATGGTTGCGAGGCGTGGGCTATGGATAGAGTGGTGCGCAGGAGGGTGGATGTGCCGGAAATGAGATGTTTGAGGACAATATGTGGTGTGTGGTGGTTTGATCGAGTAAGTAATGTAAGGGTAAGAGAGATGTGTGGAAATAAAAAGAGCGTGGTTGAGAGAGCAGAAGAGGGTGTTTTGAAATGGTTTTGTCACATGGAGAGAATGCTTGAGGAAAGATTGACCATGAGGATATATGTGTCAGAGGTGGAGGGAACGAGGAGAAGTGGGAGGCCAAACTGGAGGTGGAAAGATGGAGTGAAAAAGATTGTGAGTGATCGGGGCCTGAACATGCAGGAGGATGAAAGGCGTGCAAGGAATAGAGTGAATTGGAACGATGTGGTATACCGGGGTCGACGTGCTGTCAATGGATTGAACCCGGGCATGTGAAGCGTCTGGGGTAAACCATGGAAAGTTCTGTGGGGCCTGGATATGGAAAGGGAGCTGTGGTTTCGGTGCATTAGTACATGACAGCTAGAGACTGAGTGTGAATGAATGGGGCCTTTGTTGTCTTTTCCCAGCGCTACCTCGCACACATGAGGGGGGAGGGGGTTGTTATTCCATGTGTGGCGAGGTGGCGGTGGGAATGAATAAAGACAGACAGTATGAATTATGTACATGTGTATATATGTATATGTCTGTGCATATATATATATATATATATATATATATATATATATATATATATATATATATATATATATATATATATATATATGGGAATAAATAAAAGCAGACAGTATGAATTATGTACATGTGTATATATGTATATGTCTGTATATATATATATATATATATATATATATATATATATATATATATATATATATATATATATATATATATATATATAATCATCACCATTTCCATTTACAACACTGAACACCCCATGTATACCAATTATTCCCTCAACTGCCACATTACTCACCTTTGCATTCAAGTCACCCATCACTATAACCCGGTCTCGTGCATCAAAACCACTAACACACTCATTCAGCTGCTCCCAAAACACTTGCCTCTCTTGATCTTTCTTCTCATGCCCAGGTGCATATGCACCAATAATCACCCACCTCTCTCCATCAACTTTCAGTTTTACCCATATTAATCGAGAATTTACTTTCTTACACTCTATCACATACTCCCACAACTCCTGTTTCAGGAGTATTGCTACTCCTTCCCTTGCTCTTGTCCTCTCACTAACCCCTGACTTTACTCCCCAGACATTCCCAAACCACTCTTCCCCTTTACCCTTGAGCTTCGTTTCACTCAGAGCCAAAACATCCATGTAGATTTATGTGCTGAAAAAGGACTGATGATTGGGAATACCTGGTTTAAAAAGCGAGATATACATAAGTATACTTATGTAAGTAGGAGAGATGGCCAGAGAGCGTTATTGGATTACGTGTTAATTGACAGGCGTGCGAAAGAGAGACTTTTGGATGTTAATGTGCTGAGAGGTGCAACTGGAGGGATGTCTGATCATTATCTTGTGGAGGCTAAGGTGAAGATTTGTATGGGTTTTCAGAAAAGAAGAGTGAATGTTGGGGTGAAGAGGGTGGTGAGAGTAAGTGAGCTTGAGAAGGTGACCTGTGTGAGGAAGTACCAGGAGAGACTGAGTACAGAATGGAAAAAGGTGAGAACAATGGAAGCAAGGGGAGTGGGGGAGGAATGGGATGTATTTAGGGAATCAGTGATGGATTGCGCAAAAGATGCTTGTGGCATGAGAAGAGTGGGAGGTGGGTTGATTAGAAAGGGTAGTGAGTGGTGGGATGAAGAAGTAAGAGTATTAGTGAAAGAGAAGAGAGAGGCATTTGGACGATTTTTGCAGAGAAAAAATGCAATTGAGTGGGAGATGTATAAAAGAAAGAGACAGGAGATCAAGAGAAAGGTGCAAGAGGTGAAAAAAAGGGCAAATGAGAGTTGGGGTGAGAGAGTATCATTTTAGGGAGAATAAAAAGATGTTCTGGAAGGAGGTAAATAAAGTGCGTAAGACAAGGGAGCAAATGGGAACTTCAGTGAAGGGCGCAAATGGGGAGGTGATAACAAGTAGTGGTGATGTGAGAAGGAGATGGAGTGAGTATTTTGAAGGTTTGTTGAATGTGTTTGATGATAGAGTGGCAGATATAGGGTGTTTTGGTCGAGGTGGTGTGCAAAGTGAGAGGGTTAGGGAAAATGATTTGGTAAACAGAGAAGAGGTAGTGAAAGCTTTGCGGAAGATGAAAGCCGGCAAGGCAGCAGGTTTGGATGGTATTGCAGTGGAATTTATTAAAAAAGGGGGTGACTGTATTGTTGACTGGTTGGTAAGGTTATTTAATGTATGTATGACTCATGGTGAGGTGCCTGAGGATTGGCGGAATGCGTGCATAGCGCCATTGTACAAAGGCAAAGGGGATAAGAGTGAGTGCTCAAATTACAGAGGTATAAGTTTGTTGAGTATTCCTGGTAAATTATATGGGAGGGTATTGATTGAGAGGGTGAAGGCATGTACAGAGCATCAGATTGGGGAAGAGCAGTGTGGTTTCAGAAGTGGTAGAGGATGTGTGGATCAGGTGTTTGCTTTGAAGAATGTATGTGAGAAATACTTAGAAAAGCAAATGGATTTGTATGTAGCATTTATGGATCTGGAGAAGGCATATGATAGAGTTGATAGAGATGCTCTGTGGAAGGTATTAAGAATATATGGTGTGGGAGGAAAGTTGTTAGAAGCAGTGAAAAGTTTTTATCGAGGATGTAAGGCATGTGTACGTGTAGGAAGAGAGGAAAGTGATTGGTTCTCAGTGAATGTAGGTTTGCGGCAGGGGTGTGTGATGTCTCCATGGTTGTTTAATTTGTTTATGGATGGGGTTGTTAGGGAGGTGAATGCAAGAGTTTTGGAAAGAGGGGCAAGTATGAAGTCTGTTGGGGATGAGAGAGCTTGGGAAGTGAGTCAGTTGTTGTTCGCTGATGATACAGCGCTGGTGGCTGATTCATGTGAGAAACTGCAGAAGCTGGTGACTGAGTTTGGTAAAGTGTGTGGAAGAAGAAAGTTAAGAGTAAATGTGAATAAGAGCAAGGTTATTAGGTACAGTAGGGTTGAGAGTCAAGCCAATTGGGAGGTGAGTTTGAATGGAGAAAAACTGGAGGAAGTGAAGTGTTTTAGATATCTGGGAGTGGATCTGGCAGCGGATGGAACCATGGAAGCGGAACTGGATCATAGGGTGGGGGAGGGGGCGAAAATTCTGGGGGCCTTGAAGAATGTGTGGAAGTCGAGAACATTATCTCGGAAAGCAAAAATGGGTATGTTTGAAGGAATAGTGGTTCCAACAATGTTGTATGGTTGCGAGGCGTGGGCTATGGATAGAGTTGTGCGCAGGAGGATGGATGTGCTGGAAATGAGATGTTTGAGGACAATGTGTGGTGTGAGGTGGTTTGATCGAGTGAGTAACGTAAGGGTAAGAGAGATGTGTGGAAATAAAAAGAGCGTGGTTGAGAGAGCAGAAGAGGGTGTTTTGAAGTGGTTTGGGCACATGGAGAGAATGAGTGAGGAAAGATTGACCAAGAGGATATATGTGTCGGAGGTGGAGGGAACGAGGAGAGGAGGGAGACCAAATTGGAGGTGGAAAGATGGAGTGAAAAAGATTTTGTGTGATCGGGGCCTGAACATGCAGGAGGGTGAAAGGAGGGCAAGGAATAGAGTGAATTGGAGCGATGTGGTATACCGGGGTTGACGTGCTGTCAGTGGATTGAATCAAGGCATGTGAAGCGTCTGGGGTAAACCATGGAAAGCTGTGTAGGTATGTATATTTGCGTGTGTGGACGTATGAATATACATGTGTATGGGGGGGGGGGGGGGCCATTTCTTTCGTCTGTTTCCTTGCGGTACCTCGCAAACGCGGGAGACAGCGACAAAGTATAAAAAAAAAAAAAAAAAAAAAAAAAAAATATAATCATACACACAAACAAACGCCGGTAATAAGTTTTATTACCCTCATTGTACGGGGAGCGTAGCTAGAGCCTAGCCTAGCCCCAGCAACAGTACAATTCATGTGATCCTCTTCCACACCATCTCCTGACCATACACTCGACCTTCACCACGACGAGTTACTGAGTTATGTAACCCCAAGACCTCTCTCTCTCTCTCTCTCTCTCTCTCTCTCTCTCTCTCTCTCTCTCTCTCTATCTATCTATCTATCTATCTCATGGGTTTCGAGGCTGCGGTCCAAGTCAGCTTCTTGTGGTGGTGGCAGGCAAGAAGCTCCTCGAGGAAGCTGTTCTCCAGTCCGGCCGCTGGGGATGATACACCATTGTCGTCAGGCGACCTTCCCTCCGCTCATGAAGTTCGGGACCACCACAACAGGACGCTACTGAGGAATGACAGGTCGTCCCAAGAAAACTTTGGGGATATGTTCCCCAGAAACCCCATTCAGTACAGGCCACCCATGACATCTAAGGGCCGCCTACACGCCCTCCCACCCGTCTCTCCAGAAGCCTAAAGGCTCTCTTCTCCACCAATCCGATGTCCTTCTCCAACAACCTCAATCATTTCTCCCCCTCACCATTTGAATGTCTCTTTTCTCCAAGAACCAAACGTTTCTCTTTATTAAAGTTCTCTCCTCTCCTGCAACCCAAAGGCTCTCTTATCATCACTTATCACTCTACACTGTCCTTCCTCAAACACCCGTTACTTACTCCTCTACACCGGCCCTAAAGAAAAATAAATAAATAAACAAATCTCTCCACCAATCTATAGGCGCCAGTCCAACAGAACTACAGACTAAATGTTAAAGGGTAATCACCAATGTACTAGATGTTACCGACAAGTAGGATGATTCTCAGTTGAGAGGTGGAAAGAGCCTTGGCCAGAGCAGCCCCGGCCCAGCTAGTCAGGTAAAGAGCCATCTACAAGCCTGTAAGATTCACTTTCATGAATAAATTATTTCCCAGCTGGTATCGCTCTTGAGCTTCCAGTAGCCACACCCGACTCCTGGGCAGTCATAGACAGGTCCATTTTACCCACGTACCACCACAGAATGAGAACATGGCTAACCTTTCTTACGGAGAAATAGCGTGTGTGTGTGTGTGTGTGTGTGTGTGTGTGTGTGTGTGTGTGTGTGTGTGTGTGTGTGTGTCATTACCTGTTTTGTGCATACGGGCAAGGGAGTCATACACAGGGCCTTTTCCGCTCTCTTGTTCCTGTTTCACTGTCATACATTCACCTGTTCGCCACGTAGCTTTTTTCTTCCTCCACAAGTCCCCAAAGCCAATGCTCAAGATGTGCTTCCTCATGTTCCTCCGTACACTCCTCTTGCCTACCATGCAGCTGCACCCTCCAGTTCCAGCCCCTCCTCTGATATCAAGGAACTTGATGTGTGCTCAAGTCGCCATGGCCTTTCAGAAATTTATACACATTCTTATCACATCTCCCTTACCTTTCTCCTCTCTGCTGGCGTGTGTTATTCCACTCAGGTCTGATGACCCCATCTTTTTTTGTATGGCCCAATCCTCTTTTGGACCCTTTCCAGCAAGTCCATGAGGTTCTTCAGATGGGGAGACCAGACTCATGCTGCATGTTGCAGCTTTGGGCGAATACGACCTATGAACACATTTCTTAACATCTCGTTGTCCACAAGCCTGAAGGTAGGTTTAATGCTATCACGTGCACATGTCTGGTTACTATTTGTGAACACTACTGGAGTGTTAAGTTTTACACTCGTGTTGCTCCGTCCCTTAACCCTGGACAAGGAACATGTCTATATTATGTGCATCCACACGTATCAAACCTAGTCTTAGCCAGGTACTCATTTACCGACCAGTCCTGATGGGGAGACGAACGGTTGGATTAGCTGTGGGCCGACTACTGAGTCCAGAATTCGAACGAGGGCGGGCCCGAGCGGGAATCATGGTCAGGACGCTGCGTGTGTGTCACGATACAGCCAAGGTAATCTCATCGTGCCTCAGTCCAATATCAGTTTCAATTCTTATCTTTGATTTCCTGTTTCAATGTTCAGCTTTCATTCCTTAGTTTCAGCATAAAGTGATGGAAAACCTAACCCATAGTTTCAGTGGAGCACTTTCCATTTACTTAATGCTTCTAATTGCCATTCACTAAACACAAGCAAATGAACTTTAACTTTACCTAAAGATATAAAAATTACGAAAACATGAATAAATGGTCATGGTTACTGCAATAAAAACAAAAATCTATTTGGAAAATAATATGAAAAAAGTTATTCCTCTTATCAACATAAAAAATATACATTATAATGACCACCAGCTCCCTGCTGACAGACAGAGAACATTACCATGATTTACGGGCCATTTATCATTTATGGGTTATTTATCCCCCCGCCCCACTTTGCTGTCATTATCCTTGGGTTTATCGAACTCAAACACCGTAAAACACAAAGAAGGGAAAGGACCACAGAGTGACAAACCCACCCTCCGCGATATGTCAAAATAAGAACTGAAGGTAGAGGGATCCATGTGGTCATACACGCATGAGAACCCCACAGAGGAAATCAGCTTCAAGAAGTGTCGGGTCTAACACACCTAAAGATAGTGTTTAATGGTGAATCAGGTAAGCTTTTAAATGGAGTCAAGCACTTGTTAAGAGCTGCTACAGTTGCCTATATTAGTAAAGTTTTTCTATTTTTTCATACGCTTTTTAACATACCTGATCTCATCAATCTACTTTATCTCTCGTTAACGATGCCTTTAGGACTGTGTGTGTGTGTGTGTGTGTGTGTGTGTGTGATTACTACTAGCGCGTTAAGGGGAGGGAGTTTTACACTCGTGTTGCCCAGTTTTGCAGATTCTGTCCTGCAGACGGTTACAGCGCGGAGTGAGATGTCAAGGTCTGAGAGGCTGTATCACCGGCAATGGGTGGAGACGGGCAGTCTCGTCCAGAACTTGTTGCTTCAGACGAAGCTCATCATTTCCCTCCTCCTGCACGTAGACCATAGCCTCGAGGCTGCAGGAGGTTCTGGGAGTTGTACAATAAAAATAATAACAACAATAATAATAATAATAATAATAATAATAATAATAATAATAATAATAATAATAATAATAATTAAAGTATATGAATAATAAAACTAGTAATTAATGTCATTCACACACAAAAATTAGTGATTAACAAAAGTCTTCCTATGAGTAAATCCTTCAACTCTCAACCAATAAACAAACCTCCCCTTCACCAAGTATCCTCCAGTTATCGGATAAAAAGAAATAAAAAGAAAATAAAGACAAATCGTCTGGGAGCTGGGCACGACGTCACAAGTGGGTAAGATCAAAACAATAAACTCCAATATGCCGACTGAGAGGCCGGCAGTCCACAAGGGCCCACATCAAACGCCTCCCCGGCCGAAACATTCACAGCTGTAATGGTAAATGACGACTGTCCTCATTGTGGGCCGTGATACTTCCTCCAGGACAGACAGTGATACCGCCACATCCTCCTGGGGATTATATATCTGAGAGCCTTACCCTTTTGGGGGGGGAGGGGAGGGGAGGGGAAGATCGTCTTTACTGACCACCTCCACGGCTTCGTCTGGGTCTAAACTCCTGCACTCTTGGAGACTATCTAAGACGCCGATCAATCAACCATCGTATTGCCAGCAACCTGACTGATCTGATGCACTTGGGGCTATGTCCAGTGAGCGAGTTCTTGAGGTCCTCTACTGGCAGGTCCAATAATGCACCCCACAATATCCTCAGCTACATCCCTCAGCAGTTAGGGTCTCGAGGGGTTCACTGGTGTATTCTCTTCTTTGATTCTAAGTAAAGGTACCTAATCACTTTCGTAGTACTATTCAACAATGTCTTTAATATTCATTCTTACAGTACGAAATGATTTTCCAGTGTAGAAATAGGGGCAAAGTAAACAAACATTTCTTATTTGTAGTTTATGACACACACCTTCTGTCTGTTCTGGCGAACATTAAGCCCAGGGGAATTCAGTCTTTCCCAGTGGTTTTGACTGTTGAGTCAATGGAGATCGTGAATCTAACCTTCCAGTTAAAAAATCTAATCCAAATTAAAAGGCGATATTGACCCATAAAATTCTTCTTGTATGAAAATACCAATTTTTCTTTTCTTTAAGTTTCATCACAAGGTTTGCCTCTCTTGTTTTGATGGTGCACAGAGTCCAGCCTACCATCTTCCTTGAAGAAGTAATGCTTTTCTTTTGTGATCGTTTGCAAAGGTCAGCTCATTTGATATAATCAATTCCTTATCATTTATCCATTTCTTTCGGAATACGATTTGATTTGCTTGCGACCCATAATCACATGGGTCTTTACGTCCCCACTCTCTCCATAAGAAAGCATTTGACACTCGTCTCTGTTTAAAACAACATTACTCCCAGTGGCCCTAAACCGACACCCAGCGGTATCTGACCCACACACACACACACGGACGCGACGCCTCCAGTCAGGATACATTACAGCAGAAGAGTCATCATCACATCCAGCGTGATACAAAATGCCTCTCCCCTCTTGTCAGACCTGAGGCCCCCTAGGGTGACCCAGTGTTGGTGTGATATGATGAGTCCCTTACCCTCGGCAGATCAGGTGGGGATGTGGTCGGTAACAATACGTGTGCCTCTGATTCCCCAGCTCATGATGAGATAACAGCTGGGTCGATGTGGAGGCTTCCCATGTCTTCAAGCAGGGAATTTCAGGCTCGAACCGGTAACTCTTAAGGTTCGGAAGGCTCGAACCGGTAACTTTAAGGTTCAGTAGGCTCGAATCTAGCAACCTTAGGTTTGGTAAGCTCAAACCAGTGACCTTAAGTTCGGTAAGCTCGAATCGGTAACCTTAAGGTTCGGTATATTTGAACCGGTAACCAAAAGTTCGGTAAGCTCGAACCGGTAACCTTAAGGTTCGGTAGGCTCGAACCTGGTGACCTTAAGTTTGGTAAGCTCAAACCGGTGACCTTAAGTTCGATAAGCTCGAACCGGTAATCTTAAGGTTTGGAAGGTTCGAACCTTACGGTTTGGAGGGTAGTGTTGTGAGTACTCGGCCAGCGGTATACCACACAGCTTCATAATCAAGAAGCCAACACTGTTTAACAGAGTCATCTATTAGACACCACAGTCTGGTAAGGACATAGGATATAATCAATACTGACACATGCTCAGTTCATCTCCATTTCTAACAAAAAAAAAAAAAGAGGGTAAGCATGATTACTAAATTCCCATCACGACCAATACATTCTCAGCATATCATCAATAACTACAACGAACATGGCTTGTTATCGTGTGTTCTTCACGCCCCATCTTACAGCGTGTACACAATCACAGGTTAAAGAAAAGTTGATCTTAACTTACTGACCCTGGCTACTGGTCGTAAAATCATAGCTCTTTGCGTATGGGTCGTATGGAATGTAATGCGCCGGCGTAATTCCTCGTCTTCTCCTCAGAGTACAAGTTGAAGATTCAGGGTATACGCGAGCCATATACGCGGGCGGACATTACGGGAAGTACAATGCGCTTCTGGTCCATAAACTGAGTTGGTCTCAACACGCGACAAGACGACTTGCAGTCTGTTCTCCGTATCTAACACTGTGATCTACAGCTTCCAACGATTCCAACACCCTTACTCAGACCTACATGGGCCAACGACACCAGCTTACTCCATTATGACATCAATCATCACACAACATGGCTGACAAGGTTCAAAGGAGCATAACTGGGCGTACATACATCACTCTCCCAACCCCACTGTGACATCACTGACCTGTATGGACGGACACTGTCACCCTCCCAGCCCGTTCGTGACATCACTTACCTCAATAGACCGGACATCGTCACTCTGCCAGCCGGGTAGTGCCATCACTTACCTGGATGGACAGTGCCGTCACTCTCAGCCCGACCGACGGCGGCATCCCTTACCTGCAAAGAGGAAAACACGAGACTGAAAGACAAGTTCTGGAGGACAACCGCTCAAACGACCAGAAATCATGAGAGAGAGAAAGGAAGAGAGAGAAATAGGATAGATAGATAGATAGATAGAGAGAGAGAGAGAGAGAGAGAGAGAGAGAGAGAGAGAGAGAGAGAGAGAGAGAGAGAGAGAGAGAGAGAGAGAGTGTACCTATCAACATGTACCGACGGTGCGATTTTTGTTGGGCTGGCTCCGGGGTAACGGTTGCAGCTCACCGCAATGTGTGTTAGATAACTCTCTCTCTCTCTCTCTCTCTCTCTCTCTCTCTCTCTCTCTCTCTCTCTCTCCTCTCCTCTCCTCTCAGTCCTGCATTATATCCTCTCTCTCTCTCTCACTCTAATTCCGCCGTGCAACTGTATCTTCGCCAAATCCCCTTCTAAGGACGTTTCCAGGAGGTGATACCTTGATGCATATTATATCATCGTGCATCATAATCACCTTCCTACTGAGTAAAAGGTTCAATCCCTCTTTACATTATTCATGTATGCAAATGGTACCGTCAGATCATAACCCACGCACGCTTTCCATGATCACACCATATCGACCGTCTGTTGCGAGCGCGATTTCAGCATTTCCCTGTTGGTTTCTGTCATCAATTTCGTCAAGTTCCACCCTACGTTGTTCCCCGTATACCGTAATTACTTCTCCCATTCTCTGTAAATCACCCATTGCTTTCATTCTCTGTAAATCACCCACTGCTTTCATTCTTTGTAAATCATCCATTGCTTTCATTCTCTGCAAATCATCCACTGATTTCATTCTCTGCAAATCATCCACTGCTTTCATTCTCTGTAAATCATCCACTGCTTTCATTCTCTGCAAATCATCCACTGCTTTCATTCTCTGCAAATCATCCACTGCTTTCATTCTCTGCAAATCATCCACTGCTTTAATTCTCAGTAAATCATCCACTGCTTTCATTCTCTGTAAATCATCCACTGTTTTCATTCTCTATTAATCATCCACTGCTTTCATTCTCTGTAAATCATCCACTGCTTTCTTTCTCTGTAAATCATCCACTGCTTTCATTCTCTGTAAATCATCCATTGCTTTCATTCTCTGTAAATCATCCACTGCTTTCATTCTTTGTAAATCATCCATTGCTTTCATTCTCTGTAAATCATCCACTGCTTTCATTCTTTGTAAATCACCCATTGCTTTCATTCTCTGTAAATCATCCACTGCTTTCATTCTTTGTAAATCATCCATTGCTTTTATTCTCTGTAAATCACCCATTGCTTTCATTCTCTGTAAATCATCCACTGGTTTCATTCTTTGTAAATCACCCATTGCTTTCATTCTCTGTAAATCATCCACTGCCTTCATTCTCTGTAAATCATCCATTGCTTTCACTCTCCTTCTAACGTGGCATTACTACGGTACTCACTTCATTCACACCAAGGTTGACATAAACTGTTGTATAAGTTTTTCCTCATTTTTCTCCAATTTTTCTGTTAAATGACAATACCTCTCACAGTCAATACGTACATGTAAGTACCTGGCCTCGTTCCAGTGACTCACGTCGGGGCAGGGGTACGAGCTGGTTACGATAGCTGTGCCTCCTGCCGCTGGTTCAGTCTCTCTCTCTGTGTTTACCCCACTTCTACACTGAGGTTACAAGGCACATCTCTAAGCTCGTGTACTTCCTCGTTCGTGATTGTGTGTGTGTGTGTGTGTGTGTGTGTGTGTGTGTGTGTGTGTGTGTGTTATGGTATCGGGAAATAAATAAATATATATATACAGTAGGGTTGAGGGTCAAGTCAATTGGGAGGTGAGTTTGAATGGAGAAAAACTGGAGGAAGTGAAGTGTTTTAGATGTCTGGGAGTGGATCTGGCAGCGGATGGAACCATGGAAGCGGAAGTGGATCATAGGGTGGGGGAGGGGGCGAAAATTCTGGGAGCCTTGAAGAATGTGTGGAAGTCGAGAACATTATCTCGGAAAGCAAAAATGGGTATGTTTGAAGGAATAGTGGTTCCAACAATGTTGAATGGTTGCGAGACGTGGGCTATGGATAGAGTTGTGCGCAGGAGGATGGATGTGCTGGAAATGAGATGTTTGAGGACAATATGTGGTGTGAGGTGGTTTGATCGAGTAAGTAACGTAAGGGTAAGAGAGATGTGTGGAAATAAAAAGAGCGTGGTTGAGAGAGCAGAAGAGGGTGTTTTGAAATGGTTCGGGCACATGGAGAGAATGAGTGAGGAAAGATTGACCAAGAGAATATATGTGTCGGAGGTGGAGGGAACGAGGAGAAGAGGGAGACCAAATTGGAGGTGGAAAGATGGAGTGAAAAAGATTATGTGTGATCGGGGCCTGAACATGCAGGAGGGTGAAAGGAGGGCAAGGAATAGAGTGAATTGGAGCAATGTGGTATACCGGGGTTGACGTGCTGTCAGTGGATTGAATCAAGGCATGTGAAGCGTCTGGGGTAAACCATGGAAGGCTGTGTAGGTATGTATATTTGCGTGTGTGGACGTATGTATATACATGTGTATGGGGGTGGGTTGGGCCATTTCTTTCGTCTGTTTCCTTGCGCTACCTCGCAAACGCGGGAGACAGCGACAAAGCAAAAAAAAAAAAAAAAAAAAAAAAAAAAATATATACGAGGTTACTAGGAGGGCGTGGTGCTAGTTTCTTTCTGGCTTGTGTTAGCTGTATTAAGTCTGCGTTTGACACATTGGATCATCAGCTTATTCCACAGAGAGAGAGAGAGAGAGAGAGAGAGAGAGAGAGAGAGAGAGAGAGAGAGAGAGAGAGAGAGAGAGAGAGAGATAGAGAGAGAGAGAGAGAGAGAGAGAGAGAGAGAGAGAGAGAGAGAGCAGCAAGGAGAAAAGGGGTTCCGAGTCGCGAGAGACGTGACGAACTTTGGGACAGCTTGGTCTGGGGAACTGCGTGCTGGCCTCAGACCCATCGAGGAGGTGGACCAGAGATAAGTGTGTGAGCTCCAAACTCTCTCTCTCTCTCTCTCTCTCTCTAGGAACGTGGCAACTCTACAGACTTTTTACATCAATTTCCGCTTCGTCTTCGAGTTAACTCTAAACAAGGGACTATGGGTGATAGGGGGAGGAAAAGAAAGAGATGGGAAGAGGGTGGGAGGAGGAGGAGGAGAAGAAAGGTGATCCTAGAAAAAAAAAAAAGAATATGGGGGTGTGAGCGCTGGAGTGTGTGGGGTAAGCGGGGGTGCGTGCTGCGCCCACCACCACTACCATCACCATTTGCTGGCTGGCGTCCCCTTCCTTACTCAGCTAAAGCGCTTGTTGACCCAAGATTGTGTTTCTGCCTCCACACTCGCCACAGACACTGATGGACACACAGCGACAAGTTTCGCTGGGGGGGGAGGGTCTCTTAACATGAGCTATCTCTCCCTCTCTTTTTTATATATATACTCTCTCTCTCTCTCTCTCTCTCTCTCTCTCTCTCTCTCTCTCTCTCTCTCTCTCTCTCTCTCTCTCTCGATTTCTCTTGCCTTATGCAGCGGTGAATCAATAATGTCATTCTCCATCTGCGTACATATCCGAGCCACCACATCCTTTAACTGCCTGCTTATATATATATATATATATATATATATATATATATATATATATATATATATATATATATATATATATATATATATACATATGGAACAGAGGGGGCCAGGTGAGGATATTCCAAAAAAGGCCCAGTCCTCTGTTCCTAACGCTACCTCGCTAACGCGGGAAATGGCGAATGGTTTAAAAGAAAAAAAGAATACATATATATATATATATATATATATATATATATATATATGTGTGTGTGTGTGTGTGTGTGTGTGTGTGTGTGTGTGTGTGTGTGTGTGATAGAGACCTGCCAAAGGTGATGACACACACACACACACACACACACACACACACACACACACACAAAAGCTGGCCTTTCCAGGCTACAGCCGGGTCTCTTTATCAAGATTCTGAACAATTTCTGGCCTCATCACCACGTACCCACGGAGGAACGAGCCTACCACAACAGTATAAACTGGCCTTCTTCACCACAGAGGCGCCACAGTCATCAGGCCTACCACCACAAGTTAAAATGGCCTTATTCACCACAGAGGCGCCACAATCAGGCTTACCACCACAGCTAAAACTGGCCTCATTCGCCACAGAGGCGCCAACGCACACATTCTGCGACAACGAAAACGGAGAATTATTCTTGAACTCAAGAAGGCTTCAAATCCTTTGACATTATCTGCCATAGGAGGGTCAAGGCGAGACCAGTTTCACGGGGCCACGTTACGGGATGAACGCATATGCGTTACGTTGCCTTCAATAACTTGCGTTACGTTGCCTTCAAATAACTTACGTTACGTTGCCTTCAATAACTTGCGTCACGCTGCCTTCAATCACTTATTTGAATCATCATATTTGCTTGAGTCTACTTACCTCCCGGCGCACGGGAGGAGAGTCAGTCACAATTACCGTTCTATTCCCTTGCGAATTTGCATTCCTGATTCTCAAACCCCCCCCCCCCCCCCAATCATCGCTATGGCACGACCCTCGAGTACAAGGGCCGGGCCGACGTATCTCACAATGGTCGTGCCATCCTGCTCAAGTTGGGTCGTTGTACCGTCGACCTCAAGGATCGCACAGTCGTGCTCCAGGGTCGTAACCAGACGGGGTGTCGTCGTACAACTGTGACCTGCCTGAGCAAATCCAGGTCCCCGACGATTAACGAAATGCTTTAAGAACATATTTTACCCTTAAAAATCAACCTCTCTCTCTCTCTCTCTCTCTCTCTCTCTCTCTCTCTCTCTCTCTCTCTCTCTCTCTCTCTCTCCTAAAACTAAAATAAAGGAATTTGAACGAAATGCAAAAAAAAAAAAGATGTAAATTATAAATGTCACTGAGAAGTGCTGCCAAACCCAAGAATAATTTGGGCAGGAGACTTTAATTCTCTTTTTTTTTTTCGATATATTTAATCAGCATGAGAGAATGCCACAAATGATCCTGAAATCACACAAATTCATACACTGAAGCGAATGGCCAAATTGTACGGGAACTCGGCAGAATCGTTAGATGGACAAATAGATCTTGGTGGTGTGGCGGTTAGCGTTCCTGACCGTGACGCATTCACGGGCCGCCCAGGGTGTGCGGCAATCAGTCCACAGTCGACCCAACTGTTCATCCAACCCAAGGCAAGGGGTTGGTCGATGAAATGGGTACCTGGCTCAGGCTCGGATATACATAACCTTATACCAAACACATACTGGAACATTTCATGAACAGAAATCATACATGCGAAGGCTCACATGGATCTGTGTCAGGCATAAGTACAATAACAACAACTCTTAAGTTCATGTGTTGTACTTCTTCACAACACACCCCAGGACTCCTATATCCAGGAGCTTCTGCAATCTCCCATGGCTGCGCTACTTCCAGAAGCAGAGGAACGATAGACTCCCTTGGCATGAGAAGTTCTCTGACAAGGCTTGGCTCCATGACGATACAGCCTCGCCAAAGTGACTTTTCACTGGCGACGTAACTCCGAGCAGGCAGAGTCCGGTAACACCTCTCTTGGTTCATCAAACTTTGCAAAGAGAGATAATGGACACTAGTTTTCAAAAGAGCTAAAACATCTGACAAAAAATAGCGCATGATAATATCAAAGGCGAAATGCGAAGATGGATAAAAAAAAAAATCACTAACATAATCCAAAGCGGAAGCAAACGGAACCATATCCGAAGAGAAGGAGACGTTCTCCTGGGTATGCATCAAAGAAAGACATGAGCTTCAGTACAATGTTTGTAATGAGCTTCAGTACAATGTTTGTAATGAGCTTCAGTACAATGTTTGTAATACCAGACACTGACAGTGAAGTAAAAGGACGATCAGCCAGATGATTTGAAGACGACAGAAGACCGAGTCACAATGAAAGTGAAGATGAAGAAGGAAGAAGATGAAGAAGAGGAAGAAGAAGAAGAAGAAGAAGAAGAAGAAGAAGAAGAAAATGCCATGCAAAAGACCTGAATATGATTACAAATGGGAAGAAATGAACCTGATGGGAACTACTGATAAAATAAAATTGGGGAAGCAAGCGGAGGAGAGATTCACACAATACATCAGGCAACTCCCTTCAAAAGCCAGTAGAAAGAGACATGGAAAATACACGAAGAATCATAGACCTACGAGTTTACACATAAGGGAAACACACTGATAGTATCATCAAGCCAAATAATGAGCGGTAGGATAACGAGATCTTTCAGAACGAGAGAGGTAAAGCTATCTATGAGAATGTTTCATGTGCACATGAACAGGAAAATTGAATACTCCTGCGTCGTATGGTCTACAGTCAAACAGATTAATTTCACAAACTGAAAAGAATTCAGAAACACTTCACATGCAAAATTACGGAGTTATCACGAGATGTTGAAAGATCTCAAACACCCAACTTGTAAGGTCGAACTGAACACCTTTCACAAAGCAGAGAAAAAGTTACGGGCTACTCTATACCCAGCAGCCAACTAAAGGCATCATCTAGATCTAAAACATCTCAAAAACACAGAAAATCAAGTCTACAAGAATACCTTGGAATATAAGACAAAAATATGAAAATTACACAAAAGCTTTAGGAAAAAAATGGGGATTAAGTCATCTGCACTACAGTAAGAAGTACGCACGGAACAACTCCAAAGGCAGAAGAATGTTTGATACTTGGTTAAAGTCAGACCCGAATGAACCCCCGACTGACGATACTTACGGAATGTGCACAGCGGCAAAGAGGTACAGTATTATAAATCACAGAAGATGCGCGGTGGTCGCTACGTGGTAGCCCCGCCTTTGGACAACGTTCTCAGGAGACAGACTTCCAGCGTTGAATATAAACATCCATTCCTCAATAATAACTGAAACTACTCAATCCACTGTCTCCCCTGACGCCACCACTAAACACCTGGAGGATCCGTGAGTACCTTCCATCATACAGATGAGGAGTTATCAGTGTTTCTGTACAACTCTTAAGACACGGCGGGGCAAATCATGACCCCAATTCCTGTCGCTATGAGTTACGCTTCTTATTTTTTTTTCCTTCCATTCTGCTGGGTCTCCAGCAAGGCTGAGGGAAACAGCAGGTCGGGAAGAGAAGCTAGAGCGAGAACAGTGGGCAATATAAGGAGGCCATCTTCCCAAGCTCCATCATCACCCCCTGCCCGACACACTCCTACTGCATCAATCCGCCAACACCACGGCAACTCTCACACCAATAAATACATCCCCTCCTCCTCCTTCCCCTAACCTGCTTAAGCCTTAATTCATCTCATTCTGGTGGCGATCTTAATAATGCCGCGGCATCTGTCAGCCCAATGACAGCCCTAGCGAGTTATCTCTCAAGTCACCTCGTATGATCTATTTGTCTAAATCTTAAAAAAAAAGAAAAAAAAAAGGGGAGTAGAACTGTGAGATCATCCACTCCTGCTGCTCTATCTGTTGATCTAATGAGAGCCACCAGAGTTATCGTACCACAGGTCCCTCGTATGATCTATCTATCTAGACCCCCAGAGCGCCCCTCCTTCAAAATTCCTTTGCCACCAGCCGAGCGTTCCTCGCCCGTACCCTTCAGCCATCCCTGACCCCATCTTCCTAACATGATCAAGATGCTATCTGACGCTACACTGTATCGACCATACCTCCATTTTCCCCCAACGCATGAATGTCTCTCTCTCTCTCTCTCTCTCTCTCTCTCTCTCTCTCTCTCTCTCTCCCTCTACTACGCATGCCGGACAGCGGAATACGATGTGGCCGCTCCGTTAACTGGGTTTCACGTGTGCAATTTATCTATTAAGCGAAATGCATAGTGGGGTCCCTCGGGTATATCTTGCTGGTGACGCGTCCCATTAATCTGTGTAGCAGATAAGATCGCTCCACCTGCTACAGGAAGAGTTACCAAAAGTCCAGTCCGACCGAACACCAACCTTGTCTGCGCCCGCCAGACCGCCCGCTCGCTCGCTCGGTTTAAAAGCAATATTATGCTTAGCCCGTTGTTACCAGGGCAACCTGCGTACTCTGGCGATGCTTTGCTATGTTTTGATAGACGTTACTGAGGAGGGGTACGTTGGGTAGCGATGCTATGCTATGTTTTGATAGACGTTACTGAGGAAGGGTACGTTGGGTAGCGATGCTATGCTATGTTTTGATAGACGTTAATGAGGGGAGGCACGTTGGGTAGCGATGCTATGCTATGTTTTGATAGACGTTACAAAGGAAAGGTATATTGTACGGCGATGTGATGTTTTAGCCGATGTTAATGAGGAGAAATACATTCAGATGCGATGTATAACACTGTGTTTTCCCGAATGTTGATGGATAAAGATTAATATAGCTGATACACACGTATATAGATTAATATAGCTGATACACACGTATATAGATTAATATAGCTGATACACACGTATATAGATTAATATAGCTGATACACACGTATATAGATTAATATAGCTGATACACACGTATATAGATTAATATAGCTGATACACACGTATATAGATTAATATAGCTGATACACACGTATATTTCTCCATTCCTCATCTTATGTTTGAAATATTCAACCTTCAATATTACCTTCAGTTTCTTGTCTCTTTTGCTTCACCTTTATTTTCTATGAGAGATAATTAAGCAGTAAATAAATTCAAATTATGAGTTAGGCATCAAAGAAAGAAGACTAGGGACTAATGCATATCAGAAAATAATTTTCATTTTAATGAAAACATATAAAAGAAAAAGATTAAGAAATGATTGTGTGCTTATATATATATATATATATATATATATATATATATATATATATATATATATATATATTCATATATATATATATATATATATATATATATATATATATATATATATATATATATATATATATTCATTGTTGTTCGCTGATGATACAGCGCTGGTGGCTGATTCATGTGAGAAACTGCAGAAGCTGGTGACTGAGTTTGGTAAAGTGTGTGGAAGAAGAAAGTTGAGAGTAAATGTGAATAAGAGCAAGGTTATTAGGTACAGTAGGGGTGAGGGTCAAGTCAATTGGGAGGTGAGTTTGAATGGAGAAAAACTGGAGGAAGTGAAGTGTTTTAGATATCTGGGAGTGGATCTGTCAGCGGATGGAACCATGGAAGCGGAAGTGGATCATAGGGTGGGGGAGGGGGCGAAAATTTTGGGAGCCTTGAAAAATGTGTGGAAGTCGAGAACATTATCTCGGAAAGCGAAAATGGGTATGTTTGAGGGAATAGTGGTTCCAACAATGTTGTATGGTTGCGAGGCGTGGGCTATGGATAGAGATGTGCGCAGGAGGATGGATGTGCTGGAAATGAGATGTTTGAGGACAATGTGTGGTGTGAGGTGGTTTGATCGAGTAAGTAACGTAAGGGTAAGAGAGATGTGTGGAAATAAAAAGAGCGTGGTTGAGAGAGCAGAAGAGGGTGTTTTGAAATGGTTTGGGCACATGGAGAGAATGAGTGAGGAGAGATTGACCAAGAGGATATATGTGTCGGAGGTGGAGGGAACGAGGAGAAGAGGGAGACCAAATTGGAGGTGGAAAGATGGAGTGAAAAAGATTTTGTGTGATCGGGGCCTGAACATGCAGGAGGGTGAAAGGAGGGCAAGGAATAGAGTGAATTGGAGTCATGTGGTATACAGGGGTTGACGTGCTGTCAGTGGATTGAATCAAGGCATGTGAAGCGTCTGGGGTAAGCCATGGAAAGCTGTGTAGGTATGTATATTTGCGTGTGTGGACGTGTGTATGTACATGTGTATGGGGGGGGGGGGCCATTTCTTTCGTCTGTTTCCTTGCGCTACCTCGCAAACGCGGGAGACAGCGACAAAGTATAAAAAAAAAAAAAAAAAAAAAAAAATATATTCATTTATTTATCTATTATACTTTGTCGCTGTCTCCCGCGTTAGCGAAGTAGCGTAAGGAAATAGACGAAAGAATGGCCCAACCCACCCACATGCACATGTATATAAATACACGTCCACACACGTACATATACATACCTAAACATTTCAACCTATATATATATATATATATATATATATATATATATATATTTTTTTTTTTTTTTTTGCTTTGTCGCTGTCTCCCGCGTTTGCGAGGTAGCGCAAGGAAACAGACGAAAGAAATGGCCCAACCCACCCCATACACATGTATATACATACGTCCACACACACGCAAATATACATACGTCCACACACACGCAAATATACATACCTACACAGCTTTCCATGGTTTACCCCAGACGCTTCACATGCCTTGATTCAATCCACTGACAGCACGTCAACCCCGGTATACCACATCGCTCCAATTCACTCTATTCCTTGCCCTCCTTTCACCCTCCTGCATGTTCAGGCCCCGATCACACAAAATCTTTTTCACTCCATCTTTCCACCTCCAATTTGGTCTCCCTCTTCTCCTCGTTCCCTCCACCTCCGACACATATATCCTCTTGGTCAATCTTTCCTCACTCATTCTCTCCATGTGACCAAACCATTTCAAAACACCCTCTTCTGCTCTCTCAACCACGCTCTTTTTATTTCCACACATCTCTCTTACCCTTACGTTACTTACTCCATCAAACCACCTCACACCACACATTGTCCTCAAACATCTCATTTCCAGCACATCCATCCTCCTGCGCACAACTCTATCCATAGCCCACGCCTCGCAACCATACAACATTGTTGGAACCACTATTCCTTCAAACATACCCATTTTTGCTTTCCGAGATAATGTTCTCGACTTCCACACATTCTTCAAGGCTCCCAGAATTTTCGCCCCCTCCCCCACCCTATGATCCACTTCCGCTTCCATGGTTCCATCCGCTGCCAGATCCACTCCCAGATATCTAAAACACTTCACTTCCTCTAGTTTTTCTCCATTCAAACTCACCTCCCAATTGACTTGACCCTCAACCCTACTGTACCTAATAACCTTGCTCTTATTCACATTTACTCTTAACTTTCTTCTTTCACACACTTTACCAAACTCAGTCACCAGCTTTTGCAGTTTCTCACATGAATCAGCCACCAGCGCTGTATCATCAGCGAACAACAACTGACTCACTTCCCAAGCTCTCTCATCCCCAACAGACTTCATACTTGCCCCTCTTTCCAAAACTCTTGCATTCACCTCCCTAACAACCCCATCCATAAACAAATTAAACAACCATGGAGACATCACCCACCCCTGCCGCAAACCTACATTCACTGAGAACCAATCACTTTCCTCTTCCTACACGTACACATGCCTTACATCCTCGATAAAAACTTTTCACTGCTTCTAACAACTTGCCTCACACACCATATATTCTTAATACCTTCCACAGAGCATCTCTATCAACTCTATCATATGCCTTCTCCAGATCCATAAATGCTACATACAAATCCATTTGCTTTTCTAAGTATTTCTCACATACATTTTTCAAAGCAAACACCTGATCCACACATCCTCTACCACTTCTGAAACCACACTGCTCTTCCCCAATCTGATGCTCTGTACATGCCTTCACCCTCTCAATCAATACCCTCCCATATAATTTGCCAGGAATACTCAACAAACTTATACCTCTGTAATTTGAGCACTCACTCTTATCCCCTTTGCCTTTGTACAACGGCACTATGCACGCATTCCGCCAATCCTCAGGCACCTCACCATGAGTCATACATACATTAAATAACCTTACCAACCAGTCAACAATACAGTCACCCCCTTTTTTAATAAATTCCACTGCAAAACCATCCAAACCTGCTGCCTTGCCGGCTTTCATCTTCCGCAAAGCTTTTACTACCTCTTCTCTGTTTACCAAATCATTTTCCCTAACCCTCGCACTTTGCACACCACCTCGACCAAAACACCCTATATCTGCCACTCTATCATCAAACACATTCAATAAACCTTCAAAATACTCACTCCATCTCCTTCTCACATCACCACTACTTGTTATCACCTCCCCATTTGCGCCCTTCACTGAAGTTCCCATTTGCTCCCTTGTCTTACGCACTTTATTTACCTCCTTCCAGAACATCTTTTTATTCTCCCTAAAATTTAATGATACTCTCTCACCCCAACTCTCATTTGCCCTTTTTTTCACCTCTTGCACCTTTCTCTTGACCTCCTGTCTCTTTCTTTTATACGTCTCCCACTCAATATCATTTTTTCCCTGCAAAAATCGTCCAAATGCCTCTCTCTTCTCTTTCACTAATACTCTTACTTCTTCATCCCACCACTCACTACCCTTTCTAATCAACCCACCTCCCACTCTTCTCATGCCACAAGCATCTTTTGCGCAATCCATCACTGATTCCCTAAATACATCCCATTCCTCCCCCACTCCCCTTACTTCCATTGTTCTCACCTTTTTCCATTCTGTACTCAGTCTCTCCTGGTACTTCCTCACACAAGTCTCCTTCCCAAGCTCACTTACTCTCACCACCCTCTTCACCCCAACATTCACTCTTCTTTTCTGAAAACCCATACAAATCTTCACCTTAGCCTCCACAAGATAATGAGCAGACATCCCTTCAGTTGCACCTCTCAGCACATTAACATCCAAAAGTCTCTCTTTCGCGCGCCTGTCAATTAACACGTAATCCAATAACGCTCTCTGGCCATCTCTCCTACTTACATAAGTATACTTATGTATATCTCGCTTTTTAAACCAGGTATTCCCAATCATCAGTCCTTTTTCCGCACATAAATCTACAAGCTCTTCACCATTTCCATTTACAACACTGAACACCCCATGTATACCAATTATTCCCTCAACTGCCACATTACTCACCTTTGCATTCAAGTCACCCAACACTATAACCCGGTCTCGTGCATCAAAACCACTAACATACTCATTCAGCTGCTCCCAAAACACTTGCCTCTCATGATCTTTCTTCTCATGCCCAGGTGCATATGCACCAATAATCACCCATCTCTCTCCATCAACTTTCAGTTTTACCCATATTAATCGAGAATTTACTTTCTTACATTCTATCACATACTTCCACAACTCCTGTTTCAGGAGTACTGCTACTCCTTCCCTTGCTCTTGTCCTCTCACTAACCCCTGACTTTACTCCCAAGACATTCCCAAACCACTCTTCCCCTTTACCCTTGAGCTTCGTTTCACTCAGAGCCAAAACATCCAGGTTCCTTTCCTCAAACATACGACCTATCTCTCCTTTTTTCACATCTTGGTTACATCCACACACATTTAGGCACCCCAATCTGAGCCTTCGAGGAGGATGAGCACTCCCCGCGTGACTCCTTCTTCTGTTTCCCATTTTAGAAAGTTAAAAAAATACAAGGAGGGGAGGATTTCTGGCCCCCCGCTCCTGTCCCCTCTAGTCGCTTTCTACGACACGCGAGGAATGCGTGGGAAGTATTCTTTCACCCCTATCCCCAGGGATAATATACATATATATATATATATATACACATACACACACACACGCACATACACACACACATACATATATATACATATGAAAAATGTAAGAAACAATTTAGAAAACTGAAACTTCTAGCTTGAAATGAAATGAAAAAATGAATGTCACATAATGGTTCAACCTCTGGCTATGGAAAAAGGAAATGTTTAATTTATTTACACAAACGTCAATAGTAGTTCTCATCAATTTAACCACTGTATCAATAAGCTTCAATGTCTAAGCTATATATATATATATATATATATATATATATATATCTTTCATACTATTCGCCATTTCACGCGTTAGCGAGGAAGCGTTAAGAACAGAGGACTGGGCCTTTGAGGGAATATCTTCACCGTGCCCCCTTCTCTGTACCTTCTTTTGGAAAACTAAAAAAAGACGAGAGGGGAGGATTTCCAGCCCCCAGCTCCCTTCCCTTTTAGTCGCCTTCTACAACATGCAGGGAATACGTGGGAAGTATTCTTTCTCCCCTATCCCCAGGGATAATATATATACACACTTGTTCATAATTCATACTTGCTGCCTTTATTCATTCCCGTCGTCATCCCGCCACACATGAAACGACAACCACCTCCGCCCGCATGCACGCGAGGTAGCGCTAGGAAAGACAACAAAGACCACTTTCGTTCACACTCATTCCACTTACTTCCACATCCACGCCCCACAAAACTTTCCATGGTTTACCCCAGGCGCTTCACATGCCCTGGTTCAATCCACTGACAGCACGTCGACCACGGTATACGACATCGTTCCAATTCATTCTATTCCTTGCAAGCCTTCACCCTCCTGCATGTTCAGGCCCTGATTGCTCAAAATCTTTTTCCCTTCATCCTTCCACCTCCAATTTGGTCTACCACTTCTCGTTCCCTCCACCTCTGACACATATATCTTCTTTGTCAATCTTTCCTCACTCATTCTCTCCAAGTGACCAAACCATTTCAAAAAACCCTCTTCTGCTCTCTCAACCACACTCTTTATATTACTTACTTTCATTACTTACTTGATCAAACCACCTCACACCACATATTGTCCTCAAACATCTCATTTACAACACATCCACCCTCCTCCCCACAACCCTATCTATAGCCCATGCCTCGCAACCATATAACATTGTTGGAACCACTGTTCCTTCAAACATATCCGTTTCTACTCTCTGAGATAACGTTCTCGCCTTCCACACATTCTTCAACGCTCCCAGAACCTTCGGCCCCTCCCCCACCCTGTGACTCACTTCCGCTCCATGGTTCCATCCGCTGCCAAATCCACTCCCAAATATCTAAAACACTTCACTTCTTCCAGTTTTTCTCCATTCATACTCACCTTCCAATTTACTTGTCCCTCAACCCTACTGAGCCTAATAATCTTGCTCTTATTCACATTTACTCTCAGCTTTCTTCTTTCACACACTTTACCAAACTTAGTCACCAGCTTCGACAGTTTCTCATCCGAAATCAGCCACCAGCGATGTATCACTAGCGAACAACAACTGGTTCACTTCCCAAGCTCTCTCATCTACAACAGACTGCATACTTGCTCCTCTCTCCAAAACTCTTGCATTCACCTACCTAACAACCCCATCCATAAACAAATTAAACAACCATGGAGACATCAGGCATCCTTGCCGCAAACCGACACTCGCTGGGAACCAAACACTTTCCTCTCTTCCTACTCATACACATGCCTTACATCCTCGATAAAAACGTTTCACTGCTTCTAGCAACTTACCTCCCACACCATATACTCTTAATACCTTCAACAGAGCATCTCTATCAACATTATCATATGCCTTCTAAAGATCCATAAATGCTACAAATCCATCTGTTTTTCTAAATATTTCTCATGTACATTCTTCAAAGCAAACACCTGATCCACACATCCTCTACCACTTCTGAAACCACACTGCTCTTCCCCAATCTGATGCTCTGTACATACCTTCACCCTCTCAATCAATATCCTCCCATATAATTTCCCAGGAATACTCAACAAACTTATACATCTGTAATTTGAACACTCACCTCTATCCCCTTTGCCTTTGTACAATGGCGCTATGCATGCATTCCGCTAATCCTCAGGTACTTCACCATGCAACATACATACACTGAATATCCTTACCAACCAGTCAACAACACAGTCATCCACTTTTTTAATAAATTCCACAGCAATACCATCCAAACCCGCCGCCTTGCCAGGTTTTAACTTCCGCAAAGCTTTCACTACCTCTTCTCTGTTTACCAAATCATTCTCCTTGACCCCTCTCACTTCGCACACCTCCTCGACCAAAACAACCTATATCTGCCACTCTATCATCAAACACATTCAACCAACCTTCAAAATACTCCATCTCCCTCTCACTTCACCACTACTCGTTATCATCTCCCCATTTGCCCCCTTCACCGATGTTCCCATTTGTTCTCTTGTCTTACGCACTTTCTTTACGTCCTTCCAAAACATTGTTCCATTCTCCCTAAAATTCAATGATACTCTCTCACCCCAACTCTTTTTGCCCTTTTTTTTTCACCTCTTGCACCTTTCTCTTGACCTTTTGCCTCTTTCTTTTATATATCTCCCAATCATATATATATATATATATATATATATATATATATATATATATATATATATATATATATATATATACTTACTTTCTGCCCCAGGAGTCCCTCCTATATTTATGAGACTCCTACAGCACTCAGGAAGCTGACCACGTCCACCTGTTAGGACCACAGCTCATAAAGTATTGTGATGTGTGTGCTTCTATGTATAGAAAGTGCTGGGCAAACTGAGTAGCAAGTGCTCGGCGTCTTCTACATGGCAGATGCATCGTGGCCATGAAGGGTCTTGGGATGTGTTGAAACGGTGCCTGTCGCCCATCACTGCAAGCACTGCTGGGCTCACGCTGGGGTTGGTCGCCTCTCGATACACACATCAGACAGTGACTCGAGCCTCTTGAGCACGAAGGTGCGTCCCGTAGATGCCAAGCCCTAGCTCCTGATCTAGTCCTTGAGGGACTGATGAGTACAAAAAACAGGAAGACCAGCCCATCATAATCCAAGGGTCGTGATGTCGTGCTCTAGGGAGGCGCAGACCCCCGTCGTGCTCCAGGGGAAGAGTCTTAATCCCCAGGCTGGGGTCGGCGGCCGGGGTCAAAGTCGAGGTATCACACCCAGTCAGGAGGACCCAGCTCTTCTGTTTGCTCCCAGCAGCTTAAGAGGGACGGAGGGAGACGGGTAGGAGTGCATCATCATAAGCCAATCTAGGCTCGGCTGGGATGTTGTAAGACTAAGGCGTCCGGCTTAATACGATACTTCCCAGGCAAACTATAAAAGTCGATGTCTATGCAGACGATGGAAGTGATTCCTCGCCGAATGCTAAGTGTCCGCTAACATATCACAAAGGGTCACCGTGGTGTCTCGCCCAGGTCTGTTGCTCGTACGTACGAGTGGCCTGCCGGGGTGCGCAGCTCCTCTTTTAGACGTCCGTGTATCCGTGTAAATCCCGGTTAACTAGACAGGAACGCCACACCCGTCTAATCTCTACTAGTTTACTAATATGCAAATGTTTTACTCCAAAGTAAGAGCTCATCAAACCGCCAAACTTGTAAACTTACGCGCGAAGAATATTACATAAACAGGTTCATGCTATTACGTCACAAGGAAAAGGCTCGGGGAAAATCAAGACACAACCCGCGGTTCGAGAGAATACTCAAATCTTAACGTGGAATTAAATATCCAATTCAAATTCTACTGCAGATCCCCGCCACCCACCCCCGAATTATAGGGACGAAGCCTACAGGGTGTGTGTGTGTGTGTGTGTGTGTGTGTGTGTGTGTGTGTGTGTGTGTGGGGGGGGGGGGGGGGGGGGTGTTCCCTCCTCATAACACATTCGATATAATCAAGTCAG
This sequence comes from Panulirus ornatus, assembly GCF_036320965.1. Taxonomy (NCBI): domain Eukaryota; kingdom Metazoa; phylum Arthropoda; class Malacostraca; order Decapoda; family Palinuridae; genus Panulirus; species Panulirus ornatus. The sequence continues at coordinate 1,066,206 of NC_092248.1, read as the reverse complement.
AAACGTGCGTACTCTGGCCCATGAAACGGGTCAGGTCAAAGATCATGTTCTCATATAAGCCAAGGACAGTACCGTCGTCTGCAACGGGTGGCGTCACCAGAGTTTGAGAACATGTGCTGGTTCGAGCCCCATCCTCCAGTATGGACGAAGAACGAACCAGTTCATTCTTGCACAGTCGCGGGTCAGGACGATGCCAACCTACAATGATAACGAGTCGAATTCGCTCGGAAGCAACATGCGAACTTGACACTTATGACACATTCGAACTGATCTGTTTTACAACCATCTCTTGGTCCCTCATCCTAAGCGTGTGTTGTCCATTTCTAACCACCGTGGCACTAGCCATGATACTCACCAGCTTCCTGTACAACTAAGGCATCGCTTACGATACTCACCAGCTTCCTATACAACTAAGGCATCGCTTACGATACTCACCAGCTTCCTATACAACTAAGGCATCGCTTACGATGTTTATAACCTATGTAATCACTCAAGCTGGTTAACGCTTTCGTACGTTCATAACTTGGAAAATTATTTCTATCCCTTCTTCCACTGTGGGTTGTGAACCTGATCTCTTGGTTTCTTCCGCATGGGAAAAACATAAAAGAATTTGATTTTCTTTTTTAAATGTTTCAAAATACAGTTGAAAAATATCCATTATCGGTATATCACGACGCTTAACAATAGCACTAATTAGGAGGAGTATGCATCATTGCCAGCCTTCTTCTAGGGAGAGACGACCTTGTGTGTGTGTGTGTGTGTGTGTGTGTGTGAGGTAGCAGTGACGGGAGTGAGGTGGGAACGGAGCGTGGTGTATGGCTGCCGTGGGCTGTTCCAACTAGACCACACACGTAAATACCCAACACTGACAAAAAGTTGCTGTAAATGTTTACACAACCAGGTCTCTTAAAACACACACACACACACACACAATCTATTTTCTTATAATTACTCCTGGACCTCTATCTAAAGAGAGAGTCCTGGTCGTTACCCACGGCACCTTCCCATAGGCTGTTCCAACCCCAAGCTCTGCTGCTTCCAGGACTGTACTGCCAATGATAACAGCCATGCCAGAGGTATCTTTCCACTCGCGGCCTAGCCTTATATAGGTGGAGTCCAGTAATAACCCCCCCGCCCCAACATATATATATATATATATATATATATATATATATATATATATATATATATATATATATATATATATATATATATATATATATACAAACCCTTCCATCCTTTTATTTCAACTTTCTAAAAGGGGAAACAGGAGGAGTCACGCGGGGAGTGCTCATGTAACCAAGATGAGAAAAAAGGAGAGATAGGTACTATGTTCGAGGAAAGGAACTTGGATGTTTTGGCTCGGAGTGAAACGAGCTCAAGGGTAAAGGAGAGGAGTGGTTTGGGAATGTCTTGGGAGTAAGACAGGGGCTGATGAGAGGACAAGAGAAAAAGGAAGGGGTAGCACTACTCCTGAAGCAGGAGTAGTGGGAGTATGTGATAAGGGTAAAACTGAAAGGATGGAGAGAGATGGGTGATTATTGGTGCATATGCACCTGGGCATGAGAAGCAAGATCATGAAAGGCAAGTGTTTTGGGAGCAGCTGAGTGAGTGTGTTAGCAGCTTTGAAGCACGAGACCGAGTTATAGTGATGGGTGATTTGAATGCAATGGTGAGTAATGTGGCATTTGAGGGTATAATTTTTGTACAAGGCGTGTTCAGTGTTGTAAATGGAAATGGTGAAGAGCTTGTAGATTTGTGTGCTAAAAAAGTACTGGTGATTGGGAATACCTGGTTTAAAAAGAGAGATATACATAAGTATACGTATGTAAGTAGGAGAGATGGCCAGAGAGCGTTATCGGATTACGTGTTTATTGAAAGGCGTGTGAAAGAAAGACTTTTGGATGTTAATGTGCTTAGAGGGGCAACGGGAGAGATGTCTGATCATTATCTTGTGAAGGCGAAGGTGAAGATATGTAAAGGTTTTCAGAAAAGAAGAGAGAATAATGGGGTGAAGAGAGTGGTGAAAGTAAGTGAGATTGGAGAGGAGACTTGTGTGACGAAGTACCAAGAGATATTAAGTGCAGAATGGAAAAAGGTGAGAGCAAATGACGTAAGGGGAGTGGCGAAGGAATGGGATGTATTTAGGGAAGTAGTGATGGCTTGCGCAAAAGATGCCTGTGGCATGAGAAAGGTGGAAGGCGGGCAGATTAGAAAGGGTAGTGAGTGGTGGAATGAAGAAGTAAGATTGTTAGTGATAGAGAAGAGAGAGGCATTTGGACGAATTTTGCAGGGAAATAGAGCAAATGACTAGGAGATGTATAAAAGAAAGAAACAAGAGGTCAAGAGAAAGGTGCAAGAGGTGAAAAAGAGGGCAAATGAGAGTTGGGGTGGGAGAGCATCATTAAAATTTAGGGAGAATAAAAAAATGTTTTGGAAGGAGGTAAATATAGTGCTTAAGACAAGAGAACAAATGGAAACATCGGTGAAGGGGGAAAATAGGGAGGTAATAAAAAGTAGTGGTGAAGTGTGAGGGAGATGGAATGAGTATTTTGAAGGTTTGTTGAATATGTTTGATGACGGAGTGGCAGATATAGGGTTTTGTGGTCGAGGTGGTGTGCGAAGTGAGAGGGTCAGGGAGAATTACTTGGTAAACATAGAAGACGTAGTGAAAGCTTTGCGGAAGACGAAAACCGGCAAGGCGGCGGGTTTGGATGGTACTGTTGTGGAATGTATTAAAAAAGTTGGTGACTGTGTTGTTGACTGGTTGGCAAGGATATTCAATTGTATGGTTCATGGTGAAGTGCCTGAGGATTGGCGGAAAGCATGCATAGTGCCATTTTACGAAGGCAAAGGTAATAACGGTGAGTGTTCAAATTACAGAGGTATAGGTTTGTTGATTATTCCTAGGAAATTATATGGAAGGGTATTGATTGAGAGCGGTGAAGGCATGTACAGAGCATCAGACTAGGGAAAAGCAGAGTGGTTTCAGAAGTGGTAGAGGATGTGTGGATCAGGTTCATGGTGAAGTGCCGGAGGATTGGCGGAATGCATGCATAGTGCCATTTTACGAAGGCAAAGGTAATAACGGTGAGTGTTCAAATTACAGAGGTATAGGTTTGTTGATTATTCCTAGGAAATTATATGGAAGGGTATTGATTGAGAGGGGTGAAGGCATGTACAGAGCATCAGACTAGGGAAAAGCAGAGTGGTTTCAGAGGTGGTAGAGGATGTGTGGATCAGGTGTTTGCTTTGAAGAATGCATATGAGAAATAATTAGAAAAACAGATGATTTTGTGCGTAGTATTTATGGTTATGGAGAAGGCATATGATAGAAATGATATGGTGTGGGAGGTAAGTTGCTAGGTGCAGTGAAAAGTTTTCATCGAGAATGTAAGGCATGTGTACGAGTAGGAAGGGAGGAAAGTGATTGGTTCCCAGTGATTGTCTGTTTTGTGGCAGGGGTGCGTGATGACTCCATGTTTGCTTAATTTATTTATGGATGGGATTGTTAGAGAGGTGAAAGCAAGAGTTTTGGAGAGGGGGGCAAGTATGCCGTCTGTTTTGGATGAGAGGGCTTGGGAAGTGAGTCGGTTGATGTTTGCTGATTATAGAGCGTTGGTGGCTGATTCGGGTAAGAAACTACAGAAATTTGTGACAGAGTTTGGTAAAGTGTGTGAAAGAAGAAAGCTGAGTGTAAATGTGAATAAGGGCAAGGTTATTAGGTTCAGTAGGGTTGAGGGACAAGTAAACTGGGAGGTAAGTTTGAATGGAGAAAAAGTGGAGGAAGTGAAGTGTTTTAGATATCTGGGAGTGGATTTGGCAGCGGATGGAACCATGGAGTGGAAGTGAGTCACAGTGTGGGGGAGGGTGCGAAGGTTCTGGGAGCGTTGAAGAATGTGTGGAAGGCGGGAACGTTATCTCGGAGAGCAAAAATGGGTATGTTTGCAGGAATAGTGGTTCCAACAATGTTATATGACTGTGATGCATGGTCTATAGATAGGGTTGTGCGGAGGTGCTTGGATGTGTTGGAAATGAGATGCTTGAGGACAATATGTGGTGTGAGATGGTTTGATCGAATAAGTAATGAGAGGGTAAGAGAGATGTGTGGTAATAAAAAACTGTGGTTGAGAGAGCAGAAGAGGTGTACTGAAATGGTTTGGTCACATGGAGAGAATGAGTGAGGAAAGATTGCCAAAGAGGATAAATGTGTCAGAGGCGGAGGGAACGAGGAGAAGTGGGAGACCAAATTGGAGGTGGAAGGATGGAGTGAAAAAGATTTTGAGTGCTCGGGGCCTGAACATACAGGAGGGCGAAAGGTATGCAAGGAAGAGAGTGAATTAGAACGATGTGGCATACCGGAGTTGACGTGCTGGCAATGGATTGAACCAGGGCATGTTAAGCGTCTGGGGTAAACCATGGAAAGTTTTGTGGGGCTTGAATGTAGAAAGGGAGCTGTGGTTTCGGTGCATTACACATGACAGCTAAGGAATGAGTGTGAACGAATGTGGCCTTTGTTGTCTTTCCTAGCACTGCCTCGTGCGCACGCGGGGGGAGGGGGGGATGCCATTTCATGTGTGGCGGGGTGGCGACGAGAATGGATGAAGGCAGCAAATATGAATATGTACTTGTGTATATATGTATATGTCTGTGTATGTACATGTATGTATACGTTGAAATGTATAGGTATGTCTATGTGCGTGTGTGGGCGTTTATGTATATACATGTGTATGTGGGTGAGGTGGGCCATTCTTTCGTCTGTTTCCTTGCGCTACCTCGCTAACGCGGGAGACAGCGCATAATATAATGTTACAAAACCTGGTTGCTAAAACCTGTGTGTATTGCCTGGGTGACACCATCATTGTCCTGAGGAGGTATTCTGTATGTACACAGGGAGGACGCACTCTTACCCGATACCCAATCGGCCCCGCTCCCTCACCTGCCCCTCTCTACAGTACCCACTAGTGTCAACCTTCGTTATAATTAAGACGTTAACATCATCAGCGAGTCGGCGCGCGTGGTGGGTGTTATCGTCTCGCCGGAACATTGTGAAACATTCGGATGCGCGCGCACACGCACGCAAGCAGCATAGCGATCCGAAGAGCGACTGTACCCGCCCCTCCCCGTGGCCCCGGGAGTCGGCACGTCGGGCCCAAACTGTAAACAAATAGACCTCCGTCGGGAGAGGTCAAGAATGCCTAGGCAACGTAACCCACCGACCTAAGTAACGCCTTCCTCCTCCTACACTAAAATGGAATAAATAAACGATATGATAAAATCAGTCTTAATTTATTGTAACAATAAAAAATAATTATAGAAAATATAAATGTTACAAAAAAAAAAAAACATATGAGGAGATCTGCATCCCAGAGACAAACATGAACAGAACATACTGTAAAATATGCCTACAATCCTTTGATTGGAGTAAGAGCTGATGACATCAACTGATGTAGGAGTTGATGACACTTACTGTTGAGGGAGTTGATCACTCTAACTGGTGTAGGAATTGATGACACTAACTGGGGTAGGAGTTGATGAAAACGGCAGCAGGTGTAACGAGGCGTGGCTTCTAAGTTCAGGAAAAACGTGGAGTGAGATGGTGAACCCCCGTACAGTAGGAGGGTGGCGGTAGCTAGCTGGCGTGGTGAGACAGTACCACACTTCCCTCGGGGGCAAACCCGAGAATGATGTAGCTGACACCAGCAGACCTACCTAGTGAGAAGGACCGACTTAACACCTCAGCGAACTGGTTAAAAGCCTTCGAAGTACACGTGAGCGCCACTCGAATCCATCATCCAACGTTCGTCTCAGCAGTGAAGCACCAATACCACTGAGCCCCAGTGAGAAAGCCAACTTTTCATTCACTCTCCCACACACACACACACACACACACCATCCTCATCTACGTTCTTACTAACGCTCGTCTCCTAACTCCCTAACTTCATGACCCTGAACTACAGTCTTTTACCGAGAAAAGTCCCACTCTCTTGTTATGTCATAGTGAAGCACCCGCACCATTAGCGAGTTACGGGAGGGAGAAAAAGACACCAAGATCTCGAGAAAAACTGAACTAATCTCTAACAGCAAGTGGCCACCATACTACCAAACCAGTTGCTTCCAGATAACATAACAACCGTTCAAGCACTTCCAGTCTGAGAAGATAATGACCGGGCGCAAACGTCCCACCCCCAAGTCCTGCCACAACAAGTACGTTCCCACGTCCAAAGGCAGACGTTATATAAAGCGCTCACCGTCCCGGGAGGTAGGAGCAGACTACAAGGCAAAGTTCCAGGCATCAGAGGGGCATTCACTGTCTGCACCGCTTAAGTACAACGATCAAAATTACTGGTACCGTCGACGGCGGCTTTACGTAATAACCGCGGGAACATGAACGTGTAAAACAGGCCAGCAAACACATAACAATACCAGGAAGACTTGTACCTCATTTGCATGTCAAAAATACTCCCACACGGGAGTGGCCGGCATGCCAGATAAATCCCATGGATACTGAGACAGATTAAGGCATCACTGGTTCCACTCCGAGGAATGATTCATCACACATAGATTAAAGATACTTAATCAACACGCGGATAAAAGAGAGACGCGCACCATTTTTGGAGTAATCGGGCAATGTCTGTAGATAACACACGAGTGCAGGTTTCCAGGCAGGCTGTCACAGAGCTCCTCAAGAACCACCGGACCAAAACTTACATTACCTCATTCCTACCTGGAACCGCTCCTCTCAAACCCTCCCCACGATCCAACATGGACGTGTACTTAGCAAATACCTCACACTTGCACACGCCAGCGCCTGTATTCCCCACGGCAGTCAACGCCTCTTTCGCCCAAGACCTTTCAAAAAAACCTTCTTCGGCGGTCTTACGAATTTCAGCTTTTGTGTCTCATGCGAAACTATCTCACCTCGTAAGGCTGAGGTTATTGGCTTGTCAAGTTGTGGAAATGGAAGGATCCAGGTTGAACAGGGGCCAAGTTAGTTAATCGAAGTAGGAATCTGCAAGAGTGCAGCAACGTCCGGTCAACACTGGACGAAGGAACCTGGTGAGACTAACGAAGCAGCCGGTCGTCATTGACCAACAGGGTCGTAGTCAGCTAACCAACACTGGGGACTAACCAACAACCCGCTGGTGCTGTGCTGGTGTGAGGAGTGTGTGACCGCGTCTGCTGAGGGTCAACATGGCAGCGTCGTCCGCTCCAGGTCTCCAGGTTATAACCCCCACAGTTCCAGGGCTTCCAGCAATGCCTTGGCAGCCACTAGACTCACGTTACAAGTATACTGATAGGCTCCCTTGTCCTCCGCCTGCGCTAACACCTTAAAGGCAGAGGCGGCAGGAGTGGAGATAAAGACGGTGTCTTGGAGCAGAGTCCAGGTAAGGTGCCGGGGTCAGCCTCAGGACTGCTCACTGGACTTCTGAGAAACACTGAGACAAAGGAGAACGGAAGGTGAGATCCAAATGCTTCACAAGTGGCAAGTGTATCACACATCAAATCAAATGCCATTCTTGGAAAAAAGTCGCTTCAATTACATGGGCCAGCGGCTCAAGCCTTGCAAATTCAAATATATATATAACAAGAAATGCTTCGAAATTCTCAAGAAACATGGGTAACTTCTGGAAACAACAACAACAATAAAAACAACAATAAAAGACTAAAGCTGTAAAAGGTACAGTCTTGCAACTCTTAACACGCCTCAATCCGTCAACTTTCTGCTGAAGAACTGAGTTTGTTTGCAAGCTTTCAGGAAAACTGAAGAAAAGACTTGCCTACGATCTTACCAAAAAAAATTATATTCAGGCATAATCTCACTTCATGCAACTAATTCATAATAACACAACTTACTCGTAATATTAGGTTACTACTTCTCTCTTGATATCAAGAAAAAAAAACACATAATTTTTTATATTTTTACAGCCTACAGCCTGTCTTCACACACACACACACACACACACGCACATTTCTTGGCAAGCTTTTAAATTTCAGTGAGTATATCTTAATACTCTTTACCGGCCTTCGTGGTGTAGTGGTTAGCGTTACTGGCCACAAGACCAAGACGGGGTAGGACACGAATGGGTTCGAATACAAAGTTCGAGCGGCTTTCAGCTCGCACCCCACCAAGATGATCATCCTCCCTCACGCCTGAGGAGTGTAGTATGAGAAGGGTGTACGCCTGCCTGGTAGGGATAAATTTAAGACGGTTGGGAAATTGGTTGTTTTGAGCTTGATTCATTCCTGCGTGTCTGTGTTCCGTCAATATCATACTGCTCGGGTAGAACGGGTCAAGGGCGACCTTCTGAAGCGAGTTTTTACCGGCAGTACTGACGATTCCTTTAGAAGTAAGTGCTGCTGACTGTATGGTGTTGCTGGGTAGCAAGTGACTGAGGTTTTGTTCTGTGCCGTTTGGTGTTTTATCTTCGACACGGTGGACGGCCAGGCTGATGAGGCGTGGATTAGGGTGGAGAGAATGAACTGTCTGTATTGGAGATCCTAAGGGGATACTTTTCCTTGTCTAAAACTGGTGCTGGCGAGTGTCCTGTCGGTGAAGAGTTTGCACCTGGCCTCTCTGTTGATATCGGTGGGGTGGGAGTGTATGTCCTGTGTGTGTGTGTGTGTGTGTCGCATGGGATGCCTAGTATGCTTGGCGTCCTACTGCGCAAAGTGGCTGACCGTTAGGGATATGGGAGGGTGCATGTTGGGACTCGTGTGTGTCCAGGGTTAAGAGAATAACGATAGAATTCTGTGGGAGAAGAAGCAGACACTTTGTTTCGGTGTGAGCAAAAGTTCCAATTACATTCGAGGCAATGTTGCATGTTGTAGTTACCCAAGTTGTGTCACAAAGTCAGGGTGTTGTGATGTGATTTGTAAGATGGTCGACATACAAGAAGACACATTATGGCTTCCTCGCGTAGAGGAGAGAAGGGAGATGGTGGAAGAAAGAACCTCTCCTTTGAGCAACCCAGCCGAAGCCTTTGTGATTGACTCTGGGCTTGTTAGCCACCTAATAAACTGATTAACCACTTTTTCTCAGTTTTATGGAGGGAGGTGTTAAGTGTCTCTTATGTGAAGATGTGTCGGCGGGGAACAGTGTTAAACGCTCTGCTGATATCTACTGCCACTATTGCAGTGAGAGAGGGGAGGGGGTTCGTTGGTGGTTGGAGCCATCAAGGATGCGTCGCGCGAGGTCTGTGTGCAGTTCAGCAGCGGAGTGACTGGGTCGAAAACTGTGTTGTGCGAACGAGAAAGAGAGGAAAATCTTGCCTGATTCTGTTGCGGATCAATGTTCTAAGGAGTTTGAATAATGGTCTCAATACTGAGCGGTAAGAGGAGAGGGAAGTATTTTGAAGGATGGGAAGGTATAAGGTTGAGTACTACGTTGGCAAGTTTCCAGATGTCTTGGATTTTGTTTTGCAGCCAGGATCACCTGAAGATATCTGTGAATGCTCGGGCTGCATTTGAGGCCAGAGTGCTTTACGGGGAAGTCTGATACGTTATCTGAGCCAGTTGCGGAGGAGTTCTTTAAGGTATTAATTGCGGTTTTTCCGCTGGGTTTGAGGTGTGGCTGCACACTTGTTCCAGTGTAGACCTCGTGATTTTTTTTTTCTCTCATGACCGTTTTATTTTGGCTGTGGTTCGTCTGAGGCTAAATTCTGAGTGATATTTCATGAGCATGTCTGAGTTACGTGTAGTGGCTGGAGTGGCATGCGATGTGTTGACTTTCTTCGCTGTTCTCCTGCGCTGGTTCTTCTTGTTTTTGTATCACATAGTGTCCAGGGAGGTGTGCAAGTTTGCTGTTTGCTTAACAGCGATTTGTTAGTGATGGGACTGCTTTAAGTTCTGATCTTCTCTCTGGCCTCTGATGCTGGCGAGTGGTTGGCTCTTGAGCGTGTTTCTTTGCTTCTTGAGGTCCGCCATTCGTGGCAAGAAACTTGGGTTATACTGTGCTCTATTCCCTTGTGGTGGGTGATTTTTATCGGCCTGGTTGACTGGGTTGATGACTGAGGGGAAATGCAAAACCATCCAGGATGACGTCTTGAAGTCTGGAGTCTACGTACGGTGTAAATGGTCACCAATCTACTTTTCTAAAGTCTGTTGTTGCCTTTTTTGTAGGTGTATGGGCTTGGGTAGGATACCTATGGTGATATTAGAACAGGGAAGTGGTCCTAGGAGAGTTCATGCACTGTGTTCCGAATAGTCTTTGTGTGTCATGTTGAGGTACAAGAGATAATGTCTCGTAAGGATGGTTCTCAGGGTGGGTTGTAAGTCTGGACGGCTTAGCTTGGGTGCCTAAAGGTGAGAACGCTGAGGGGAAAGCAGTTGGCTTTTTAGCGGTTCACCTCTCGGATTTTAGCTCCGAGTATTGAGCTATGGGGAATCGGAGGCATTGAAATCTCCACACCAACACTTGACGGGTATGTTAGTACGAGGCTGTAGTTGGGGAATGTATTTAGTGGGTATAAGGCTGAGATAGGTATATAGGTGTCTTATATCGTATCACCTGATTTGCAGCTATATTTCTAACGACTGTATACTTCATGGCTGTTATCAATGTTCGTGATCTGTTTTGGCGTCTACGGAAGAGACATTGTGGCGTATAATTGTCATGTGTTCCCTTGTCGTCTGCATTAAGGTTGTGCAATCATAGGAGGAGGAAGGGCGGATCTGGGCTCGAGTCTGGTTTTCAGGATGATGGCTATGTTTTGTCCCTGGAGTAGGCCGAGGACTGCTGTATGTCACTCTTTGATGCCATTCGTGTTTAACTGTATGACGACTGGTGCATTACTGGGGTTCCGTGTACCGGTAGGTTAATTTGTTCCCAGTTGGGTCGTGTGTGTGTGTGTGTGTGTGTGTGTGTGTGTGTGTGTGTGTGTGTGTGTGTGTGTCATGATGTTGTTCGGTGGGTGCTTCTACCGGGAGGGGTCCGTGATGGAGTGAGTGCTGTTAATGTCCGGGTGGTTGTTGCACGACTGGAACACTCAGTAGTCCTTCACAGAGGGTATGGCATGTGTTACGGGGGTGACACAGACTCTGGTCTAATCTTATATGGTCTCTTCTGACGACAGAAGTTTGGCACTGTTGGCATTTGCACTTTGGGGTGCCCGGGGATGGGGTTATGGCAACCGTCTTACATCAGTGGTTGAGGGATGACTCCCGGGATATCAACCCCTTCCTCTATGTTGAAGGAACGAGTGTAAGTAGTAGTTGAGTAAGTAGTACGCTGTCTGGTTTTGACTCATGACCTGACACATCAGCCAGGGGAGAGTCAAAGGTTCCACTCTGCACAGGAGGAGAGTGAGTGAGGTCCCTCTGGGGTAGGAAGGTGGAGGAGATGACGAGGGATTCAGATGATGAGGGTGTTGGAGGTTGCCCAGTGCTCGAGGTGCTGGTCGTCCAGTTGTTGGGAGACTCCTCCTCCGGGTTGCCCCTCTTCCCCCAACTTGCCAGTAGCGCAATGACGTACAAATACGGCCAATTAAAACCTATCTATAAATTGATCAATTATTCTATCCATCTTTACATGACATTACCAGACTCCAACTGTGTGTGAACACGCCAAGATAGAAAAGTCACCACCGGTGAGGTTAAATTAACGAATCACATTCTCAATAAATGAACTTCTTGCTTCCAAAGGGTCCATCCTTTCTTTGCTATCGATTGCAGCGCAGCCTTGAAGCTGCAAGAGCCCCTGGCCTTCAGGGGGTCTTGCGGTCATACAATATGTCATGCACGTCATTCAATCACCCCATCACAAACGTCAACACAAAACCAACACCATCTGGACATGAGAAAGAATCCCTTACAGTCTTCTACAGGCGATTCATTCGTTCCAAACTAAACAATGCTCCACCTACATGGCTGTCCAACCTCTCAAAAGCAAATATATAAGCGCGGAAACCGCCACCCCATCAGACACATAACCCCCTGCAACCACACCCTCCAGACATTACATTTCCACAACTACGCTCTGGATATCACCACTCCATGAAACACTATGAACACCGATTCAACATGGAAAGAGAAGCTTCTGTCTTTTAAGGTGAAGATAAAAATTGTGTGATGGTATGGTAGCCCGGAGGAACTGCATGGAGGCGAGGACTGTGCCTTAGACAAGAAATATGAAGAAGTCAGAAGCGTCGGTATTATAACGTTTGAGGACAATATGTGGTGAGGGAAGAGGTGATCAATAAAGAAATGGTAGGGAAAGACAGAAGTGTGGTGGTATAAAGAATATGTAGTATGGTTTCAGTGCATTATACACATGACAGCCAGATCAAGAATGTGAGTGACTGAGACCATTTTTTAGTTTGTTCCTGGCGCTACCTCGCTCATGGAGAAAAAGCGAAAATGGAGCGAAAGTGCACTTTCGTGTAATAATCACATCATCAGGGGAGACACAAGAGAGAAATATAAGTCAGTTGATATACATCGAAGAGACGAAGCTAGGACGCCATTTGGTAAACATGTGATTGTCCAAAAGAGACAACGAGCGTATCATAAACTTATTATGTGGACAAGAAGGTGAATTGTTTACACATCTTATCAACACTAAAGTTATCCAATTTGTATAGACCATCACTAATATTAAGATTATAATTCTTTGTTTATTTAATAATAGAGGATTCGATGATATTTCTCGAGGTACTGGAGTTATGAGTTAATAACTGAGATGGCATTACCTCAGTCAATACAATGATCACAGATTTTAACAAGATTAAACAAGGCATTTGATTCTTGTCCCGTTCTTATACTATATTTATGTTGCTTAAGTCTAACAGAAAGATCCTTTCCAGTCTGCCCAACATAAAACGTTTCACAATTTCTACATGGCACTTTATAGATGCACCCAGGAGAATTTTCTGGTGAGTTTCTGATTAAGATATTCTTTATAGTTTTATTGTTGCTGTAGGAAACATACAAATTAAAGGATTTAAGCAACATGGTAAGTAAAGTAAAATTATTATCAAAAGGGAGAACTAAAAGATTCTTGGTGTCAATGGGAGGTTTGGGCTCAACTCTATAAAATGATTTCTTTGATAACTTAAGGAAATTATCAATGAATGATCTAGGGTACTTTAACTTAGATCCAACAAAATATATCTTCTCAAACTCATCATTATACTCTGGACTGCAAATAAGTAATGCTCTAAGGAACATAGATTGAAATGATAATTTTCCTCTGTCATGATGAGATGAGTAATAATGGATATACGAGCATACATTGGTAGGTTTTCTGCATATGCTAAACTTAAACTTGTTTCCTTGCCTATGGATCATGCAATCTAAAGATGGTAACATGCCATTATTTTCATTTCCTACAGTAAATTTTATGGAAGATACTAAATTGTTAAGTAACGGGAGAAATATCTTTAAATTTTCATTTGTTGGCCAAACACAAAGAACATCATCTACATACCTACGCCAAATTGCATAAGAAGGTAAGATATCCTTTAATCAAATTGTTTCAATTTAAGAGGGTGAAAGAGGTGAAAGAGATTTTTGAGCACAATAATCTCCAATGAATTGAAATACACACTCTTTTATACACAATTCTATCAGTTTAATGAAAACAGACTTTGAAACAGGTAAATGAATATCATCCAAAACATCAAATAAATATTTTAAAAGGTCATCAACTGGAACTTTTGTGAAAAGTAAGGAAACATCAAAGCTAACAAGTTTGAGATCAAAATTGGCATTGATATTGTCAAGCTTGTGAACTACATCTACATTGTTTAAGTTTGGCATATACTGAAAACCTACCAATATATGCTCATATATATGTATAGTATAAGAACTGGACAAGAATCAAATGCCTTGTTTAATCACGTTGACTGAAGCAATGCCATCTCAGCTATGAAATCTAACTTCAGTACCACGAGAAATATCATTGAAACTTCTATAATCAAATAAACAAAGAATTATAATGTTAATATTTATGATGGTCTATACAAATTGTAAAACTTATTGTTGATAAAATGTGTAAACAATTCACCTTCTTGTCCACATAATAAATTTATGATACGATCGTTGTCTATCTTGGATAATTGCATGTTTACCATATGGCGTCCTGGCTACGTCTCTTCACTGTATATCAACTGACTGTTATATTTCTCTCCTGTATCTCCCCTGATGATGTGATTGTTACACGAAAGTGCACTTGGGAACTTATCGTGTTTCACTTTCTCCGTGGATTCATAGTAATATGCTCGATCACGCGAAAAATTGTGATCCTTTCCTATATATATATATATATATATATATATATATATATATATAGATATATATATATATATATATATATATATATATATATATATATATATATATATATATATAAAGAATATATATATATCTTTTTCTTTTCATACTATTCGCCATTTCCCGCGATAGCGAGGTAGCGTTAAGAACAGAGGACTGGGCCTTTAAGGGAATATCCTCACCTGGCCCCCTTCTCTGTTCCTTCTTTTGGAAAATTAAAAAAAAACGAGAGGGGAGGATTTCCAGCCCCCCGCTCCCTTCCCTTTTAGTCGCCTTCTACGACACGCAGGGAATACGTGGGAAGTATTCTTTCTCCCCTATCCCCAGGGATAATATATATATATATATATATATATATATATATATATATATATATATATATATATATATTTTTTTTTTTTTTTAATTTTCCAAAAGAAGGAACAGAGAAGGGGGCCAGGTGAGGATATTCCCTCAATGGCGCAGTCCTCAGTTCTTAACGCTACCTCGCTAACGCGGGAAATGGCGAATAGTTTGAAAAAAAAAAAAAAAATATATATATATATATATATATATATATATATATATATATATATATATATATTCTTTTTTCAATTTTCCAAAAGAAGGAACAGAGAAGGGGGCCGTATGAGGATATTCCCTTAAAGGCCCAGTCCTCTGTTCTTAACGCTACCTCGCTAACGCGGGAAATAGCGAATAGTATGAAAAAAAAAAAAAAATATATATATATATATATATATATATATATATATATATATATATATATATATATATACTTTGCTTTGTCGCTGTCTCCCGCGTTAGACATATACATACATACACATGTACATAATTCATACTGTTCTGCCTTTATTTATTCCCATCGCCACCTTGCCACACATGGAATAACAACCCCCTCCCCCCTCATGTGTGCGAGGTAGCGCTAGGAAAAGACAACAAAGGCCACATTCGTTCACACTCAGTCTCTAGCTGTCATGTAATAATGCACCGAAACCACAGCTCCCTTTCCACATCCAGGACCCACAGAACTTTCCATGGTTTACCCCAGACGCTTCACATGCCATGGTTCAATCCACTGACAGCACGTCGACCCCGGTATATCAAATCGCTCCAATTCACTCTATTCCTTGCACGCCTTTCACCCTCCTGCATGTTCAGGCCCCGATCACACAAAATCTTTTTCACTCCATCTTTCCACCTCCAATTTGGTCTCCAACTTCTCCTCGTATCCTCCACCTCCGACACATATATCCTCTTGGTCAATCTTTCCTCACTCATTCTCTCCATGTGACCAAACCATTTCAAAACACCCTCTTCTGCTCTCTCAACCACGCTCTTTTTATTTCCGCACATCTCCCTTACCCTTACATTACCTACTCGATCAAACCACCTCACACCACATATTGTCCTCAAACATCTCATTTCCAGCACATCCACCCTCCTGCACACAACTCTATCCATAGCCCACCCCTCGCAACCATACAACATTGTTGGAACCACTATTCCTTCAAACATACCCATTTTTGCTTTCCGAGATAATGTTCTCGACTTCTACACATTCTTCAAGGCTCCCTGAATTTTGGTCCCCTACCCCACCCCATGATTCACTTCCGCTTCCATGGTTCCATCCGCTGCCAGATCCACTCTCAGATATCTAAAACACTTTACTTCCTCCAGTTTTTCTCCATTCAAACTTACCTCCCAATTGACTTGACCCTCAACCCTACTGTACCTAATAACCTTGCTATTATTCACATTTACTCTCAACTTTCTTCTTTCACACACTTTACCAAACTCAGTCACCAGCTTCTATAGTTTCTCACATGAATCAGCCATCAGCGATGTATCATCAGCGAACAACAACTGACTCACTTCCCAAGCTCTCTCATCCACAAGAGACTGCATAATTGCCCCTCTTTCCAAAACTCTTTCATTCACCTCCCTAACAACCCCATCCATAAACAAATTAAACAACCATGGAGACATCACACACCCCTGCCGCAAACCTACATTCACTGAGAACCAATCACTTTCCTCTCTTCCTACACGCACACATGCCTTACATCCTCGATAAAAACTTTTCACTGCTTCTAACAACTTGCGTCCCACACCATATATTATATGCTTGCATAGTGCCATTGTACAAAGGCAAAGGGGATAAGAGTCAGGCTCAAATTAAAGAGGTATAAGTTTGTTGAGTATTCCTGGTAAAACATATCGGAGGGTATTGACTGAGAGGGTGAAGGCATGTACAGAGCATCAGACTGGGGAAGAGCAGTGTGGTTTCAGAAGTGGTAGAGGATGTGTGGATCAGGCGTTTGCTTTGAAGAACGTATGTGAGAAATACGTAGAAAAGCAAATGGATTTGTATGTAGCATTTATGGATCTGGAGAAGGCATATGATACAGTTGATAGAGATGCTCTGTGGAAAGTATTAAGAATATATATATATATATATATATATATATAGATATATATATATATATATATATATATATATATATATATATATATATATATATATATATATATATAAATATATATATATATATATATATATATATATATATATATATATATATATATATATATATATATATATATATATATTTATTATTATATGTCTATTTATTTTTTTTATTATACTTTGTCGCTGTCTCCCGCGTTTGCGAGGTAGCGCAAGGACACAGACGAAAGAAATGGCCCCCCCCCCCCCCATACACATGCATATACATACGTCCACGCACGCAAATATACATACCTACACAGCTTTCCATGGTTTACCCCAGACGCTTCACATGCCTTGATTCAATCCACTGACAGCACGTCAACCCCGGTATACCACATCGCTCCAATTCACTCTATTCCTTGCCCTCCTTTCACCCTCCTGTATGTTCAGGCCCCGATCACACAAAATCTTTTTCACTCCATCTTTCCACCTCCAATTTGGTCTCCCTCCTCTCCTCGTTCCCTCCACCTCCGACACATATATCCTCTTGGTCAATCTTTCCTCACTCATTCTCTCCATGTGCCCAAACCACTTCAAAACACCCTCTTCTGCTCTCTCAACCACGCTCTTTTTATTTCCACACATCTCTCTTACCCTTACATTACTCACTCGATCAAACCACCTCACACCACACATTGTCCTCAAACATCTCATTTCCAGCACATCCATTCTCCTGCGCACAACTCTATCCATAGCCCACGCCTCGCAACCATACAACATTGTTGGAACCACTAGTCCTTTAAACATACCCATTTTTGCTTTCCGAGATAATGTTCTCGACTTCCACACATTCTTCAAGGCCCCCAGAATTTTCGCCCCCTCCCCCACCCTATGATTCACTTCCGCTTCCATGGTTCCATCCGCTGCCAGATATCTAAAACACTTCACTTCCTCCAGTTTTTCTCCATTCAAACTCACCTCCCAATTGACTTGACCCTCAACCCTACTGTACCTAATAACCTTGCTCTTATTCACATTTACTCTTAACTTTCTTCTTTCACACACTTTACCAAACTCAGTCACCAGCTTCTGCAGTTTCTCACATGAATCAGCCACCAGCGCTGTATCATCAGCGAACAACAACTGACTCACTTCCCAAGCTCTCTCATCCCCAATAGACTTCATACTTGCCCATCTTTCCAAAACTCTTGCATTTACCTCCCTAACAACCCCATCCATAAACAAATTAAACAACCATGGAGACATCACACACCCCTGCCGCAAACCTACATTCACTGAGAACCAATCACTTTCCTCTCTTCCTACACGTACACATGCCTTACATCCTCGATAAAAACTTTTCACTGCTTCTAACAACTTGCCTCCCACACCATATATTCTTAATACCTTCCACAGAGTATCTCTATCAACTCTATCATATGCCTTCTCCAGATCCATAAATGCTACATACAAATCCATTTGCTTTTCTAAGTATTTCTCACATACATTCTTCAAAGCAAACACCTGATCCACACATCCTCTACCACTTCTGAAACCACACTGCTCTTCCCCAATCTGATGCTCTGTACATGCCTTCACCCTCTCAATCAATACCCTCCCATATACTTTACCAGGAATACTCAACAAACTTATACCTCTGTAATTTGAGCACTCACTCTTATCCCCTTTGCCTTTGTACAATGGCACTATGCACGCATTCCGCCAATCCTCAGGCACCTCACCATGAGTCATACATACATTAAATAACCTTACCAACCAGTCAACAATACAGTCACCCCCTTTTTTAATAAATTCCACTGCAATACCATCCAAACCTGCTGCCTTGCCTTTGCCTTGCAAAGTGAGAGGGTTAGGGAAAATGATTTGGTAAACAGAGAAGAGGTAGTGAAAGCTTTGCGGATGATGAAGATATATATATATATATATATATATATATATATATATATATATATATATATATATATATATCTTTTTTTTTTCAAACTATTCGCCATTTCCCGCGTTAGCGAGGTAGCGTTAAGAACAGAGGACTGGGCCTTTTTCGGAATATCCTCACCTGGCCCCCTCTGTTCCTTCTTTTGGAAAATTAAAAAAAAAAAAACGAGAGGGGAGGATTTCCAGCCCCCCGCTCCCTCCCCTTTTAGTCGCCTTCTACGACACGCAGGGAATACGTGGGAAGTATTCTTAATCCCCTATCCCCAGGGATAATATATATATATATATATATATATATATATATATATATATATATATATATATATATATATATATATATATATATATATATATATATCATTTATCTCTACTTTTATTACAAAGGTATTACTGTTACTAGACTAGGCTTGGCTGGCCTGGGGCTTTAGCGCTCACTTAGTACCTTTCGCTTGGTTTTTGCTTCGCTATATCATTGAACGAAACCAATAGGAACCGTGAGCGACAGGGACACCTACGTGTAACAGAACAGGAAGATTCTTCGTCATCCCATTTTCTCTTTGCTATCTCATTTTTTGCTACGGATCTTACTTGTCATCTGAACATCACAAATCTAAAAAAATCCCATATATACATACACATCATCTCAGCATTTCAAGATATTCAACAATAATTTTTCCTATGCATAAGCTTTGACTAATATAATATAGAAATTGGACACGATTATTTTCTCCCCCTCACACATCACCAGTAATTAGCATCCGTTCTCTTATAGATTGTTATAATACGGCCCCAGGTTCCTTTTCACAAATGGGTTCTGAGGGTACAATCGCAGGTCCCCGTTTACAAGTAGGTCCTGCGGACCCTTTTCCAGGGGCTCCTGTAGCTTTAAGACTGCGCTACAATCAGTACAAGGGACAGGGCGGATTCTCCTGAAGCTTGTTCACTCGCGGTGAGACCTGAGGCAGGTAAGTTTGAATGGAGAAAAACTGGAGGAAGTAAAGTGTTTTAGATATCTGGGAGTGGAACTGGCAGCGGATGGAACCATGGAAGCGGAAGTGAATCATAGGGTGGGGGAGGGGGCGAAAATCCTGGGAGCCTTGAAGAATGTGTGGAAGTCGAGAACATTATCTCCGAAAGCAAAAATGGGTATGTTTGAAGGAATAGTGGTTCCAACAATGTTGTATGGTTGCGAGGCGTGGGCTATGGATAGAGTTGTGCGCAGGAGGGTGGATGTGCTGGAAATGAGATGTTTGAGGACAATTTGTGGTGTGAGATGGTTTGATCGAGTAAGTAATGTAAGGGTAAGAGAGATGTGTGGAATTAAAAAGAGCATGGTTGAGAGAGCAGAAGAGGGTGTTTTGAAATGGTTTGGGCACATGGAGAGAATGAGTGAGGAAAGATTGACCAAGAGGATATATGTGTCGGAGGTAGAGGGAACGTGGAGAAGTGGGAGACCAAATTGGAGGTGGAAAGATGGAGTGAAAAAGATTTTGAGTGATCGGGGCCTGAACATGCAGGAGGGTGAAAGGCGTGCAAGGAATAGAGTGAATTAGATCGATGTGGTATACCGGGGTGGACGTGCTGTCAGTGGATTGAATCAGGGCATGTGAAGCGTCTGGGGTAAACCATGGGAAGTTGTGTGGGGCCTAGATGTGGAAAGGGAGCTGTGGTTTCGGGCATTATTGCATGACAGCTGGAGACTGAGTGTGAACGAATGGGGCCTTTGTTGTCTTTTCCTAGCGCTACCTCACACACATGAGGGGGGAGGGGATGGTATTCCATGTGTGGCGAGGTGGCGATGGTAATGAATAAAGGCAGACAGTGTGAATTGTGTGCATGGGTATAAATGTATGTGTCTGTGTGTGTATATATATGTGTACACTGAGATGTATAGGTATGTATATTTGCGTGAGTGGACGTGTATGTATATAAATGTGTATGGGGGTGGGTTGGGCCATTTCTTTCGTCTGTTTCCTTGCGCTACCTCGCAAACGCGGGAGACAGCGACAAAGTAAAATAAATAAAATATATATATATATATATATATATATATATATATATATATATATATATATATATATATATATATATATATATATATTTATATATATATATACACATCCCTGGGGATAGGGGAGAAAGAATACTTCCCACGCATTCCTCACGTGTCGTAGAAGGCGACTAAAAGGGAGGGGAACGGGGGCCTAGAAACCCTCCCCTCCTTGTATTTTAACTTTATAAAATGGGAAACAGAAGAAGGAGTCACGCGGGAAGTGCTCATCCTCCTCGAAGGCTCAGATTGGGGTGTCTAAATGTGTGTGGATGTAACCAAGATGAGAAAAAAGGAGAGATAGGTAGTATGTTTGAGGAAGGGGACCTGGATGTTTTGGCTCTGAGTGAAACGAAGCTCAAGGGTAAAGGGGAAGAGTGGTTTGGGAAAGTCCTGGGAGTAAAGTCAGGGGTTAGTGAGAGCACAATAGCAAGGGAAGGAGTAGCACTACTCGTGAAACAGGAGTGGTGGGAGTATGTGATAGAGTGTAAGAAAGTAAACTCTAGATTGATATGGGTAAAACTGAAAGTTGATGGAGAGAGATGGGTGATTATTGGTGCATATGCACCTGGGCATGAGAAGCAAGATCATGAGAGGCAAGTGTCTTGGGAGCAGCTGAATGAGTGTGTTAGTGGTTTTGATGCACGAGACCGGGTTATAGTGATGGGTGATTTGAATGCAGAGGTGAGTAATGAGGCAGTTGAGGGAATAATTGGTATACATGGGGTGTTCAGTGTTGTAAACGGAAATAGTGAAGAGCTTGTAGATTTATGTGCTGAAAAAGGAATGGTGATTGGGAATACCTGGTTTGAAAAGAGAGATATACATAAGTATACGTATGTAAGTAGGAGAGATGGCCAGAGAGCATTATTGGATTATGTGTTGATTGATAGGTGAGCGAAAGAGAGACTTTTGGATGTTAATGTGCTGAGAGGTGCAACTGGAGGGATGTCTGATCATTATCTCGTGGAGGCGAAGGTGAAGATTTGTAGAGGTTTTCAGAAAAGAAGAGAGAATGTTGGGGTGAAGAGAGTGGTGAGAGTAAGTGAGCTTGGGAAGGAGACTTGTGTGAGGAAGTACCAGGAGAGACTGAGTACAGAATGGAAAAAGGTGAGAACAAAGGAGGTAAGGGGAGTGGGGGAGGAATGGGATGTATTTAGGGAAGCAGTGATGGCTTGCGCAAAAGATGCTTGTGGCATCGTGAAGAGTGGGAAGTGGGCAGATTAGAAAGGGTAGTGAGTGGTGGGATGAAGAAGTAACATTATTAGTGAAAGAGAAGAGAGAGGCATTTGGGCGATTTTTGCAGGGGAATAATGCAAATGAGTGGGAGATGTTTAAAAGAAAGAGGCAAGAGGTCAAGAGAAAGGTGCAAGAGGTGAAAAAGAGGGTAAATGAGAGATGGGGGTGAGAGAGTGTCATCAAATTTTAGGGAGAATAAAAATATGTTTTGGAAGGAGGTAAATAAAGTGCGTAAGACAAGGGAACAAATGGAAACTTCAGTGAAGGTGGCTAATAGGGAGGTGATAACAAGTAGTGGTGATGTGAGAAGGAGATGGAGTGAGTATTTTGAAGGTTTGTTGAATGTGTTTGATGATAGAGTGGCAGATATAGGGTGTTTTGGTTGAGGTTGTGTGCAAAGTGAGAGGGTTAGGAAACATGATTTGGTAAACAGAGAAGAGGTAGTAAAAGCATTGCGGAAGATGAAAGCCGGCAAGGCAGCAGGTTTGGATGGTATTGCAGTGGAATTTAAAAAAAAAGGGGTGACTGTATTGTTGACTGGTTGGTAAGGTTATTTAATGTATGTATGATTTATGGTGAGGTGCCTGAGGATTGGCGGAATGCTTGCATAGTGCCACTGTACAAAGGCAAAGGGGGTAAAACTGAGTGCTCAAATTACAGAGGTATACATTTGTTGAGTATTCCTGGGAAATTATATGGGAGGGTATTGATTGAGAGGGTGAAGTCATGTACAGAGCATCAGGTTGGGGAAGAGCAGTGTGGTTTCAGAAGTGGTAGAGGATGTGTGGATCAGGTGTTTCCTTTGAAGAATGTATGTGAGAAATACTTAGAAAAGCAAATGGATTTGTATGTAGCATTTATGGATCTGATGAAGGCATATGATAGAGTTGATAGAGATGCTCTGTGGAAGGTATTATGAATATATGGTATGGGAGGCAAGTTGTTAGAAGCAGTGAAAAGTTTTTATCGAGGATGTAAGGCATGTGTACGTGTAGGAAGAGAAGAAAGTGATTGGTTCTCTTTGAATGTAGGTTTGCGGCAGGGGTGCGTGATGTCTCCATGGTTGTTTAATTTGCTCATGGATGGGTTTGTTAGGGAGGTGAATGCAAGAGTTTTGGAAAGAGGGGAAAGTATGCGGTCTGTTATGGATGAGAGAGCTTGAGAAGTGAGTCAGTTGTTGTTCGCTGATGATACAGCACTGGTAGCTGATTCATGTGAGAAACTGCAGAAGCTGGTGACTGAGTTTGGTAGTGTGAAAGAAGAAAGTTGAGAGTAAATGTGAATAAGAGCAAGGTTATTAGGTACAGTAGGGTTGAGGGTCAACTCAATTGGGAGGTAAGTTTGAATGGAGAAAAATTGGAGGAAGTGAAGTGTTTTAGATATCTGGGAGTGGACTTGGCAGCAGATGGAACCATGGAAGCGGAAATCATGGGGTGGGGGAGGGGGCGAAAAGTCTGAGAGCCTTGAAGAATGTTTGGAAGTCGAGAACATTATCTCCGAAAGCACAAATGAGTATGTTTGAGGGAATAGTGGTTCCAACAATGTTGTATGGTTGCGAGGCGTGGGCTATGGATAGAGTTGGGTGCAGGAGGGTGGATATACTGGAAATGAGATGTTTGAGGACAATTTGTGGTGTGAGGTGGTTTGATCGAGTAAGTAATACTAGGGTAAGAGAGATGTGTGGTAACAAAAAGAGTGCGGTTGAGAGAGCAGAAGGGGGTGTTTTGAAATGGTTTCGTCACATGGAGAGAATGAGTGAGGAAAGATTGACCAAGAGGATATGTGTGTCAGAGGTGGAGGGAACAAGGAGAAGTGGGAGACCAAATTGGGGGTGGAAAGATGGAGTGAAAAAGATTTTGAGTGATCGGGGCCTTAACATGCAGAAGGGTGAAAGGCGTGCAAGGAATAGAGTGAATTGGAACGATGTGCTATACCGGGGTCGACGTGCTGTCAATGGATTGAACCATGGCATGTGAAGCGTCTGGGGTAAGGCATGGAAAGTTCTGTTGGGCCTGGATATGGAAAGGGAGCTGGGATTTCGGTGCATTATTACATGACAGCTAGAGACTAAGTGTGAACGAATGTGGCCTTTGTTGTCTTTCCTAGCGCTACTTCGCACACATGAGGGGGGAGGGGGTTGTTGTTCCATGTGTGGCGAGGTGGCGATGGGAATGAATAAAGGCAGACAGTATGAATTATGTACATGTGTATATATGTATATGTCTGTGTGTATATATATGTATACATTGAGATGTATAAGTATGTATATTTGTGTGTGTGGACGTATATGTATATACATGTGTATGTGGGTGGGTTGGGCCATTCTTTCGTTTGTTTCCTTGTGCTACCTCGCTAACGCGGGAGACAGCAACAAAGCAAAATAAAATATATAAAAAAAAAGAAATATTCATATATATATATATATATATATATATATATTTATATATATCCTGCCCTTTTTTTTTAATTTTCCAAAAGAAGGAACAGAGAAGGGGGCCAGGTGAGGATATTCCCTCAGAGGCCCAGTCCTCTGTTCTTAACGCTACCTTGCTAACGCGGGAAATGGCGAATAGTTTGAAATAAAAAGAAAGAATATATATATATATATATATATATATACATATATATATATATATATATATATATATATATATATATATATATATATATATATATATATATATATATATATATATGAGAGTTGGGGTGAGAGAGTATCATTAAATTTTAGGGAGAATAAAAAGATGTTCTGGAAGGAGGTAAATAAAGTGCGTAAGACAAGGGAGCAAATGGGAACTTCAGTGAAGGGCGCAAATGGGGAGGTGGTAACAAGTAGTGGTGATGTGAGAAGGAGATGGAGTGAGTATTTTAAAGGTTTGTTGAATGTGTTTGATGATAGAGTGGCAGATATAGGGTGTTTTGGTCGAGGTGGTGTGCAAAGTGAGAGGGTTAGGGAAAATGATTTGGTAAACAGAGAAGAGGTAGTAAAAGCTTTGCGGAAGATGAAAGCCGGCAAGGCAGCAGGTTTGGATGGTATTGCAGTGGAATTTATTAAAAAAGGGGGTGACTGTATTGTTGACTGGTTGGTGAGGTTATTTAATGTATGTATGACTCATGGTGAGGTGCCTGAGGATTGGCGGAATGCGTGCATAGTGCCACTGTACAAAGGCAAAGGGGATAAGAGTGAGTGCTCAAATTACAGAGGTATAAGTTTGTTGAGTATTCCTGGTAAATTATATGGGAGGATATTGATTGAGAGGGTGAAGGCATGTACAGAGCAGCAGATTGGGGAAGAGCAGTGTGGTTTCAGAAGTGGTAGAGGATGTGTGGATCAGGTGCTTGCTTTGAAGAATGTATGTGAGAAATACTTAGAAAAGCAAATGGATTTGTATGTAGCATTTATGGATCTGGAGAAGGCATATGATAGAGTTGATAGAGATGCTCTGTGGAAGGTATTAAGAATATATGGTGTGGGAGGCAAGTTGTTAGAAGCAGTGAAAAGTTTTTATCGAGGATGTAAGGCATGTGTACGTGTAGGAAGAGAGGAAAGTGATTAGTTCTCAGTGAATGTAGGTTTGCGGCAGGGGTGTGTGATGTCTCCATGGTTGTTTAATTTGTTTATGGATGGGGTGGTTAGGGAGGTGAATGCAAGAGTTTTGGAAAGAGGGGCAAGTATGAAGTCTGTTGGGCATGAGAGAGCTTGGGAAGTGAGTCAGTTGTTGTTCGCTGATGATACAGCGCTGGTGGCTGATTCATGTGAGAAACTGCAGAAGCTGGTGACTGAGTTTGGTAAAGTGTGTGAAAGAAGAAAGTTAAGAGTAAATGTGAATAAGAGCAAGGTTATTAGGTACAGTAGGGTTGAGGGTCAAGTCAATTGGGAGGTGAGTTTGAATGGAGAAAAACTGGAGGAAGTGAAGTGTTTTAGATATCTGGGAGTGGATCTGGCAGCGGATGGAATCATGGAAGCGGAAGTGGATCATAGGGTGGGAGAGGGGGCGAAAATTCTGGGAGCCTTGAAGAATGTGTGGAAGTCGAGAACATTATCTCGGAAAGCAAAAATGGGTATGTTTGAAGGAATAGTGGTTCCAACAATGTTGTATGGTTGCGAGGCGTGGGCTATGGATAGAGTTGTGCGCAGGAGGATGGATGTGCTGGAAATGAGATGTTTGAGGACAATGTGTGGTGTGAGGTGGTTTGATCGAGTAAGTAACGTAAGGGTAAGAGAGATGTGTGGAAATAAAAAGAGCGTGGTTGAGAGAGCAGAAGAGGGTGTTTTGAAATGGTTCGGGCACATGGAGAGAATGAGTGAGGAAAGATTGACCAAGAGGATATATGTGTCGGAGGTGGAGGGAACGAGGAGAAGAGGGAGACCAAATTGGAGGTGGAAAGATGGAGTGAAAAAGATTTTGTGTGATCGGGGCCTGAACATGCAGGAGGGTGAAAGGAGGGCAAGGAATAGAGTGAATTGGAGCGATGTGGTATACCGGGGTTGACGTGCTGTCAGTGGATTGAATCAAGGCATGTGAAGCGTCTGGGGTAAACCATGGAAAGCTGTGTAGGTATGTATATTTGCGTGTGTGGACGTATGTATATACATGTGTATGGGGGTGGGTTGGGCCATTTCTTTCGTCTGTTTCCTTGCGCTACCTCGCAAACGCGGGAGACAGCGACAAAGCAAAAAAAAAAAAAAAAAAAAAAAAAAAAAATATATATTTATATATATATATATATATGCATGCATAGTGCCATTGTACATAGGCAAAGGGGATAAGGGTGAGCTCAAATTACAGAGGTATGAGTTTGAGTACTCCTGGGAAATTTATGGGAGGGTATTGATTGAGAGGATCAAGGCATGTACAGAGCATCAGACTAAGGAGGAGTATTGCGGTTTCAGAAGTG
Source organism: Panulirus ornatus (assembly GCF_036320965.1). Classification (NCBI taxonomy): domain Eukaryota; kingdom Metazoa; phylum Arthropoda; class Malacostraca; order Decapoda; family Palinuridae; genus Panulirus; species Panulirus ornatus. The sequence continues at coordinate 1,039,342 of NC_092248.1, read as the reverse complement.
GTAGAGGATGTACGGAGCAGGTGTTTGCTTTCAAGAATGCATGTGAGTAATACCTAGAAAAGCAAATGGATTTGTATGTAGCATTTATGGATCTGGAGAAGGCATATGATAAGAGTTGATAGAGATGTTTTGTGGAGGGTATTAAGAGTATATGGTGTGGGAGGTAAGGTGCTAAAAGCAGAGAAAAGTTTTTATCGAGGATGTAAGGCATGTGTACGAGTAGGAAGAGAGGAAACGGATTGGTTCCCAGTGAATGTCGGTTTGCGGCAGGGGTGCGTGATGTCTCCATGGTTGTTTAATTTGTTTATGGATGGGGTTGTTAGGGAGGTGAATGCAAGAATTTTGGAGAGAGGAGCAAGTATGCAGTCTGTTGTGGATGAGAGGGTTTGGGAAGCAAGTCAGTTATTGTTTGCTGATGACACAGCGCTAGTGGCTGATTCGGGTGAGAAACTGCACAAGCTGGTGACTGAGTTTGGTAAAGTGTGTGACAGAAGAAAGCTGAGAGTAAATGTGAATAAGGGCAAGGTTATTAGGTACAGTAGGGTTGAGGGGCAAGTCAATTGGGAGGTAAGTTTGAATGGAGAAAAATTGGAGGAAGTGAAGTGGTTTAGATATCTTGGAGTGGATTTGGCAGCGGATGGAACCATGGAAACGGAAGTGAGTCACAGGGTGGGGGAGGGGGCGAAGGTTCTGGGAGCGTTAAAGAATGTGTGGAAGGTAAGAACATTATCTCGGAAAGCAAAACTGGGTTCGTTTGAAGAAATAGTAGTCCCAAGTATGTTATATGGTTACGAGACATGGGCTATAGATAAGGTTGTGCGGAGGAGGGTGGATGTGTTGGAAATGAGATGTTTGAGGACAATATGTGGTATGAGGTGGTTTGACCGAATAAGTAATGAAACGGTAAGAGAGATATGTGGTTGAGAGAGCAGAGGAGGGTGTTTTGAAATGGTTTGGTCACATGAAAATGAGTGAGGAAAGATTGACAAAGAGGATGTATGTGTCAGAGGTGGAGGGAACGAGGAGAAGTGGGAGACCAAATTGGAGGTGGAAAGATGTAGTGAAAAAGATTTTGAGTGAACGGGGCCTGAACTTGCAGGAGGGTGAAAGGCTTGCAAGGAACAGAGTGAACTGGAACGATGTGGTATACTGGGGTCGACGGGCTGTCAATGGATTGAACCAGGGCATGTGAAGCGTCTGGGGTAAACCATGGAAAGTTTTGTGGGGCCTGGATGTGGAAAGGGAGCAGAGGTTTCCTTGCATTATACATGACAGCTTGAGACTGAGTTGAACAAAAAGTTGCCTTTGCTGTCTTTTTCTAGCGCTACTTCGCACGCGTGCGGGGGAAGGGGGATGTCATTTCATGTGTGGCGACAGGAATGAATAAAGGCAGCAAGTATGAATTATGTACATGTGTATATATGTCTATGTCTGTGTATGTATGTATGTATGTATGTATATATATATATATATATATATATATATATATATATATATATATATATATATATATATATATATATATATGTATATATATGAGTCAGTTGTTGTTCGCTGATGATACAGCGCTGGTGGCTGATTCAAGTGAGAAACTGCAGAAGCTGGTGACTGAGTTTGGTAAAGTGTGTGGAAGAAGAAAGTTAAGAGTAAATGTGAATAAGAGCAAGGTTATTAGGTACAGTAGGGTTGAGGGTCAAGTCAATTGGGAGGTGAGTTTGAATGGAGAAAAACTGGAGGAAGTGAAGTGTTTTAGATATCTGGGAGTGGATCTGGCAGCGGATGGAACCATGGAAGCGGAAGTGGATCATAGGGTGGGGGAGGGAGCGAAAATTCTGGGGGCCTTGAAGAATGTGTGGAAGTCGAGAACATTATCTCGGAAAGCAAAAATGGGTATGTTTGAAGGAATAGTGGTTCCAACAATGTTGTATGGTTGCGAGGCGTGGGCTATGGATAGAGTTGTGCGCAGGAGGATGGATGTGCTGGAAATGAGATGTTTGAGGACAATGTGTGGTGTGAGGTGGTTTGATCGAGTGAGTAACGTAAGGGTAAGAGAGATGTGTGGAAATAAAAAGAGCGTGGTTGAGAGAGCAGAAGAGGGTGTTTTGAAGTGGTTTGGGCACATGGAGAGAATGAGTGAGGAAAGATTGACCAAGAGGATATATGTGTCGGAGGTGGAGGGAACGAGGAGAAGAGGGAGACCAAATTGGAGGTGGAAAGATGGAGTGAAAAAGATTTTGTGTGATCGGGGCCTGAACATGCAGGAGGGTGAAAGGAGGGCAAGGAATAGAGTGAATTGGAGCGATGTGGTATACCGGGGGCGCCGTGCTGTCAGTGGATTGAATCAAGGCATGTGAAGCGTCTGGGGTAAACCAAGGAAAGCTGTGTAGGTATGTATATTTGCGTGTGTGGACGTATGTATATACATGTGTATGGGGGGGGTTGGGCCATTTCTTTCGTCTGTTTCCTTGCGCTACCTCGCAAACGCGGGAGACAGCGACAAAGTATAAAAAAAAGAAAAAAAAAATATATATACATATATATATATATATATATATATATATATATATATATATATATATATATATATATATGTATGTATTATTTTATTTATTTATTATACTTTGTCGCTGTTTTCCTTGTTAGCGAGGTAGCGCAAGGAAACAGACGAAAGAATAGCCCTACCCACCAACATACACATGCATATACATACACGTCCACACACGCACATATGTATACCTATACATTTCAACGTATATATATATATATATATATATATATATATATATATATATATATATATATATATATATATATCCCTGGGGATAGGGGAGAAAGAATACTTCCCACGTATTCCCTGCGTGTCGTAGAAGGCGACTAAAAGGGGAGGGGGGGGATTTGGGGGGGCTGGAAATCCTCCTTTTTCTTTTTTTTTTATTTTCCAAAAGAAGGAACAGAGAAGGGGGCCAGGTCAGGATATTCCCTCAGAGGCCCAGTCCTCTGTCCTTAACGCTACCTTGCTAACGCGGGAAATGGCGAATAGTTTGAAAGAAAATATATATATATATATATATATATATATATATATATATATATATATATATATATATATATATATCATGGCTTTTACGAGGATCACTAATGATATCGCATCCCTTCTCTGGAAGCATATCTGACGCCAAGATCTTCGGGGTAGAAACACCTACTGACGCCCGAGAACAACAGTATGTTATATCTGGCATACCAGGTGAATGATAGCGACAATGACAATGGCTAGATATAAGCTCTACACACATCCATTTAGACTATAAAGATTCCCCTGATTCCCTCTTGAATATCTCCAAAAGATTTTCATGCAGGCTCTGAGTACGGTGTGGGGGTCGAGGGTGGAACATAATATGGAGGGGGCCTGTCTCTCAAACAACACGGTGACCTCCCACGAATCCCCATCTAACATTGGTGCCTTCATCGGTGACCCCTCCATGGGCCCAGACAGACCCCCTCCAATAAGGCAGTGACCCGGCTGGTTGACCTCCCTGGCGCAGAGGGCAAGCCATCACTACTGGCGCATCCCTGGCCATCTGCAGCACGGCAAGACAGGGTGAGACAGGTAAGGGTTCAAACCAGGCAACAGCCGCCGTGGTATATTTAGAACACAGGTCGAGCCATTTTTGGGGGGTCAAAAAAAAAAAAAGAAAGAAAGAAAAAAAAGGCTGGCGCTTATAGCTTTAGGAATATCTCAGAATACGTTACGAAGAGCTGGTGTGCCCTGCATATTCGGGGGGGCCACGGTCAACCTCGCGACGCTTAATGTGCGTCATGTGTGGAGTACTGGTGGCAAAAACCAACGTGCAAAGGCCTCGGCGCTGGGGAGGGGGGAGGAGGGGTCCCCCGCGCATCCATCAGCGGCACTGACGCGCCCGCTTCCAGATGCAGGAGCACCACACTCTTAAAAGACGTTTAACAGCACCATCAACCACGTCCTCACTCGCAGGCAGCACCGGCGGCCGGCAGGCTTCCAACGCCAGCGACTACAATAATATCGCTTACCACCCATAATGATAGTGTCCAGACCTCTAACACAGCAGTAGTGCTTGCTCGAAGCCCTAAAAAACGTCTTGGACCAAACCGCAGCAGAAACAGCGCGGGAGTTCGATTTCATCAGCAGGAGAAACTGGAGCAGCGTTTGGACCTGCAGCAACGGCACACACGATGTGGGAGACTTCCAGCAACAGTAGCAGCAATGACTTTCATTATCAGTCGTCGTCATCATCATCAGCTGCAAGACTTTCATTATCAGTCGTCATCATCATCTTCATCCTCATCATCAGGGGGAGCAGCAGCGTCCAGACTGTCCCCAAGAAGCAAGCAGAAGCAGCTGCAGAGGCAGCAGAATTCCAGGCCCAAGGTTCCGGTCAACAACTTGGCCTCACATGCACCCACAAGATGCCAAGATCCAGAGTAAGGGCACCAGCAACCGATCCTCCTCTCTACCAAACCACCGGCCAAGGGTCAGTGTTGCAGCGACACCACCACTGGGTAAGTTGCGTCTCGTCCAACCAACATACGGTCCGCGGACTTCCTCTGCCTCGGTTCACATGAGAGGCGAACTCCCTCCTTCAAGACCACCCTCTCTATTCTCAACTCCCAGGCCAAGATGGGTCGTATCCTGAGCACAACCGTACGTCCCTTCGGCGTGTTGGCCAGGCCTGTGAGCTTCAGCCCATAGAGAGCCAAGGTTCAGAAGGTCGTGGCCACCGCCGTGCTCAAGGGTTCACAGCTTATTCTTTCAAAGTGTTACCTTCACTAATTAGCAAGCATCATTTTTCCTCACTAACGGCAGCGCCGACGGCAGCCTACGGAGGAAGGGGGGGGGGGGTGTTTCAAGCAAGCCAACCCACACCACCAGCTGTAACCAGCTTCGGTGGAAGTCCTCCATACACAACCCGGGGACGCAGCCGTCTGTCTTGTCTGAAAGCCGAACGAGCTGGGCACATTTTACCGGTGATGACCGGCTAACGTTCAGCCACCAACAGGTCTTCATTACCGAGATGGTATCTGGAGGAGTTTTCACAACAGCTGGTGGGCTATAGCCTCGTGACTTACCAGTAACTCCAAAGGTCACCAGTGACAACGCACCTGCTACCTGGCATCTGGTGATTTGCAGGCCAAGGCTTACGTTGATTTTCGCCTCCCGCCCTCACCAGGTCTGCTAAGAGGGGCCCCCACCAGGAAACAAAACAAGAATAGGAACACTTAATAGCGCACACATCTCCCCAGCTCCAAATCGCACAGTCTTGTTTGTATGCACGCGTCGATCCCGTCCATGGTATGCATGCTAAGGCGTACATATCCGTGCGTGCGTGTGTGTGTGTGTCTGTGTGTGTGTGTGTGTGTGTGCGTGTGTGTGTGTGTGTGTGTGTGGGTCTGCGCGCAAGCGCATGGGGTCACCGTGTCTGGCTGGTATGCCGTCCTCTGTCTAGTCGCGTGAGCCTGATGCTGCTCCTTACTGGCTCATCCTTTGGCAACCGCTGCTTTACTCTCTCTCTCTCTCTCTCTCTCTCTCTCTCTCTCTCTCTCTCTCTCTCTCTCTCTCTCTCTCTCTCTCTCTCTCTCTCTCTCTCGGCTTCCTCCATCTTCTCGTGCCTCTTCATATCAAGGGATGAGAGGCTGACGGGTGAGAGATCTACCGCCCTCAATGTGTGAGTGTGTGTGTGTACGTTGCTCGATCACTAGCATTTTTCACCTTCGCTCTCGTCTTGGCTCTCCTTCACCTTGCCAGACGATGATCCAAGGAGCCATTCTCATCTTGGCTCATCTTCACCTTGTCTTCCGATGATCCAAGGAGTCACTCTCATCTTGTCTCACCTTCACCTTACCTGACAATGATCCAAGGAGTCACTCTCAACTTGGCTCACCTTCGCCTTGTCTGAAGATGATCCAAGGTGCCACTATCATCTTAGCTCACCTTCACCTTGTCTGACGATGACTCAAGGTGTCACTCTCACCTTGGCTCACCTTCACCTTGCCAAAGGATGACACATAGTGTCACCCTTCACCTTGTCAGACAATAAACCAAGGCGTCACTATCACCTTCGCACACCTTCACCTTCCTAGACGATGATGAATGGCGTCATTCTTGTCTCTGCTCCGACCATATCCCACTTGACTCCAAAATACTTCAAATTTCTTTATTTCCTTTTCTAACTCTGCGACGCCATCTCCTGTTTGCAGAAGAAAACGGACAAAAGGGAATGGCTTTCCAACAACTGGTTTAACAGTTCGAAACATATGGGAACTTACCCGTCCGGCAAGACAATAAACTTGCCATCACATCAGTACAATCACACCTATATGAAAATTCAAAGGCTAAAACCTGCAGCTCTTGCCTTCACATACTTACTCTTGCCTTCACTTACTTAAAGAAATGTGAAGCAGATATTAACGAGCATTTCTTGCCTTATATGAGTTTTAATGCTAAAAAAAAAAATGTGACACAGAAGTCTGTCTGTTGCTATATATGAGGTCTAATACAGAAATGTGAAACAGACACAAACGACAGTCCCCATCCAGCCACTTAGTAAGACCTGGACCCGCTGCATGTCACTGGCAGCAACTGCTGCTTCCACTAATTTCTATGCAGAGACCAGCCACACGAGGGTTGACCGTTAAGATACCTGATGCTTTCCACTTCCTTTCGTCTTTCCATTCTCCTATAATTTTACAACCTTCGAGCTCTACAAACACCGTGAAAGTAATAGTAATTCATTTTATACTCCCTTTTTCATAATCTTTTTCATTTCTCTCGTATTCGAGACTAGTACATTAAGGCCCTCCTCTCCTCGCTCCTGGAGAGAGTTACCTCACTACCACCACCAAACTCTCCCTCCCTGACAACCACCCACTTCCTCACAACCACCACTCTCACCTTCCCTGCCTACTGCGGTCTCCCTCACCACCACCACGACGCCTTTCCTCCTAGGCCACCACAACGTCCCTTACCACCGTTACTTTCTCTCTTGGCTACCACACCCTGAACGGCGGAATGGCATTGTTCAATGGTTTTAACCACCCATCCCTGCAATGCTATTTTTTCATACCATCCACAGTGCCAGCACAACCTCCCCGCTCAACAATTCAAAATATTTTCCCGAAACTGTATTCCCCTAGTGATCAGCAATTTCTCACCTGCCGCGGAAATGGGCGAGTTCATTCCATGCCATGCATCAGACAACTTCCTCGGCTGTGGATGGGAGTCAACAGTCATACATGCGGCACTTTCCTCAGCGTGTGTGTGTGTGCAGATAGACAATCAAAACCACGTCTTTGTAGCACTATACGATGGTCAGGACTTGGGCATGAAACCGCTTATGCCACGTCGGCTGCAAAACATATTATAGTGTTCTTGCGCTTCAAGAAATATGACACAAAAGACTTCGTTTCAAGCCATGGACGAGTTCTAATGTTCACATCTATGTGACACAAGTGGCTCTCAGTACGAGTTCTAATGTTTCACATCTATGTGACACAAGTGGCTCTCAGTACGAGTTCTAATGTACACATCTATGTGACACAAGTGGCTCTCAGTACGAGTTCTAATGTTCACATCTATGTGACACAAATGGCTTTAAGAACAAGTTCTAATGTTCATATCTATGTGACACAGATGGCTCTAAGAACGAGTTCTAATGTTCATATCTATGTGACACAGATGGCTCTAAGAACGAGTTCTGAAGTTCATATCTATGTGACACAAGTGGCTCTCAATCTTGCCATACATAAAATGTTGTTCAAAAAATTCCTTTGGCGTAACACCCAAAAATTCCAAATCTAAAAACGCATTAAGTCTGGAATACATAAACTGTAACGATAAACAAAGTGAAGCACGTAATCAACATACGATTAAACGTAAAAAACTATTATAGATCACACACACAAAAAAATTACAATTACATTTTCAATTTTGCAAAAAAAAAAAAAAGGAACACAGAAGGGGGCCAAGTGAGGATATTCCCTCTAAGGCTCAGTCGTCTGTTCTTAACGCTACCTTGCTAACACGGGAAATGGCGAATATGTATGATATATATATATATATATATATATATATATATATATATATATATATATATATATATATATATATATATATGTTTGCTTTGAAGAATGTATGAGAGGAATACTTAGAAAAGCAAATGGATTTGTATGTAGCATTTATGGATCTGGAGAAGGCACATGATAGAGTTGATAGAGATGCTCTGTGGAAGGTATTAAGAATATATGGTGTGGGAGGCAAGTTGTTAGAAACAGTGAAAAGTTTTTATCGAAGATGTAAGGCATGTGTACGTGTAGGAAGAGAGGAAAGTGATTGGTTCTCAGTGAATGTAGGTTTGCGGCAGGGGTGTGTGATGTCTCCATGGTTGTTTAAATTGTTTATGGATGGGGTTGTTAGGGAGGTGAATGCAAGAGCTTTGGAAAGAGGGGCAAGTATGAAGTCTGTTGTGGACGAGAGAGCTTGGGAAGTGAGTCAGTTGATTCAAGTGATTCATGTGAGAAACTGCAGAAGCTGGTGACTGAGTTTGGTAAAGTGTGTGAAAGAAGAAAGTTAAGAGTAAATGAGAATAAGAGCAAGGTTATTAGGTACAGTAGGGTTGAGGGTCAAGTCAATTGGGAGGTAAGTTTGAATGGAGAAAAACTGGAGGAAGTAAAGTGTTTTAGATATCTGGGAGTGGATCTGGCAGCGGATGGAACCATGGAAGCGGAAGTGAATCATAGGGTGGGGGAGGGGGCGAAAATCCTGGGAGCCTTGAAGAATGCGTGGAAGTCGAGAACATTATCTCCGAAAGCAAAAATGGGTATGTTTGAAGGAATAGTGGTTCCAACAATGTTGTATGGTTGCGAGGCGTGGGCTATGGATAGAGCTGTGCGCAGGAGGGTGGATGTGCTGGAAATGAGATGTTTGAGGACAATGTGTGGTGTGAGGTGGTTTGATCGAGTAAGTAATGTAAGGGTAAGAGAGATGTGTGGAAATAAAAAGAGCGTGGTTGAGAAAGCAGAAGAGGGTGTTTTGAAATGGTTTGGGCAAATGGAGAGAATGAGTGAGGAAAGATTGACCAAGAGGATATATGTGTCGGATGTGGAGGGAACGAGGAGAAGTGGGAGACCAAATTAGAGGTGGAAAGATGGAGTGAAAAAGATTTTGAGTGATCGGGGCCTGAACATGCAGGAGGGTGAAAGGCGGGCAAGGAATAGAGTGAATTGGATCGATGTGGTATACCGGGGTTGACGTGCTGTCAGTGGATTGAATCAGGGAATGTGAGGCGTCTGGGGTAAACCATGGAAAGTTGTGTGGGGCCTGGATGTGGAAAGGGAGCTGTGGTTTCGGGCATTATTGTATGACAGCTAGAGACTGTCTTTTCCTAGCGCTACCTCGCACACATGAGGGGGGAGGGGGATGGTATTCCATGTGTGGCGAGGTGGCGATAGGAATGAATAAAGGCAGACAGTGTGAATTGTGTGCATGGGTATATATGTATGTGTCTGTGTGTGTATATATATGTGTACATTGAGATGTATAGGTATGTATATTTGCGTGTGTGGACGTGTATGTATATACATGTGTATGGGGGTGGGTTGGGCCATTTCTTTCGTCTGTTTCCTTGCGCTACCTCGCAAACGCGGGAGACAGCGACAAAGCAAAATAAAAAAAAAAAAAAAAAATATATATATATATATATATATATATATATATATATATATATATATATATATATATATATATATATATATATAAGAGTTTTGGAAAGAGGGGCAAGTATGAAGTCTGTTGGGGATGAGAGAGCTTGGGAAGTGAGTCAGTTGTTGTTCGCTGATAATACAGCACTGGTGGCTGATTCATGTGAGAAACTGCAGAAGCTGGTGACTGAGTTTGGAAAAGTGTGTGGAAGAAGAAAGTTAAGAGTAAATGTGAATAAGAGCAAGGTTACTAGGTACAGTAGGGTTGAGGGTCAAGTCAACTGGGAGGTGAGTTTGAATGGAGAAAAACTGGAGGAAGTGAAGTGTTTTAGATATCTGGGAGTGGATCTGGCAGCGGATGGAACCATGGAAGCGGAAGTGGATCATAGGGTGGGGGAGGGGGCGAAAATCCTGGGGGCCTTGAAGAATGTGTGGAAGTCGAGAACATTATCTCGGAAAGCAAAAATGGGTATGTTTGAAGGAATAGTGGTTCCAACAATGTTGTATGGTTGCGAGGCGTGGGCTATGGATAGAGTTGTGCGCAGGAGGATGGATGTGCTGGAAATGAGATGTTTGAGGACAATGTGCGGTGTGAGGTGGTTTGATCGAGTGAGTAACGTAAGGGTAAGAGAGATGTGTGGAAATAAAAAGAGCGTGGTTGAGAGAGCAGAAGAGGGTGTTTTGAAGTGGTTTGGGCATATGGAGAGGATGAGTGAGGAAAGATTGACCAAGAGGATATATGTGTCGGAGGTGGAGGGAACAAGGAGAAGAGGGAGACCAAATTGGAGGTGGAAAGATGGAGTGAAAAAGATTTTGTGTGATCGGGGCCTGAACATGCAGAGGGTGAAAGGAGGGCAAGGAATAGAGTGAATTGGATCGATGTGGTATACCGGGGTTGACGTGCTGTCAGTGGATTGAATCAAGGCATGTGAAGCGTCTGGGGTAAACCATGGAAAGCTGTGTAGGTATGTATATTTGCGTGTGTGGACGTATGTATATACATGTGTATGGGGGGGGGGGGGTTGGGCCATTTCTTTCGTCTGTTTCCTTGCGCTACCTCGCAAACGCGGGAGACAGCGACAAAGTATAATAAAATAAATAAATAAAATAATATATATATATATATATGTCTAATATATATATATATATATATATATATATATATATATATATATATATATATATATATTATTCATATTTACTTTTATTTTGCTTTGTCGCTGTCTCCCTCGTTAGCGAGGTAGCGCAAGGAAACAGACGAAAGAATGGCCCAACCCACCCACATACACATGTATATACATACACATCCACACGCAAATATACATACCTATACATCTCAACGTATACATATATATACACACACAGACATATACATATATACACATGTGCATAATTCATAGTCAACCTTTATTTATTCCCATCGCCACACATGAAATTACAATCCCCTCCCCCTTCATGTGTGCGAGGTAGCGCTAGGAAGACAACAAAGGCCACATTCGTTCACACTCACTCTCTAGCTGTCATGTAATAATGCACCGAAACCACAGCTCCCTTTCCACATCTAGGCCCCACAGAACTTTCCATGGTTTATCCCAAACGCTTCACATGCCCTGGTTCAATCCATTGACAGCACGTCGACCCCAGTATACCACATCGTTCCAATTCACTCATTCCTTGCACGCCTTTCACCTGTCTGCAGGTTCAGGTCCCGATCATTCAAAATCTTTTTCACTCCATCTTTCCACCTCCAATTTGGTCTCCCACTTCTCCTCGTTTCCTCCACCTCCGAGACATATATCCTCTTGGTCAATCTTTCCTCACTCATTCTCTCCATGTGACCAAACCATTTCAAAACACCCTCTTCTGCTCTCTCAACCACGCTCTTTTTATTACCACACACCTATCTTACCCTATTATTACTTACTCGATCAAACCACCTCACACCACATATTGTCCTCAAACATCTCATTTCCAGCACATCCACCCTCCTCCACACAACTCCATCCATAGCCCACGCCTCGCAACCATACAACATTGTTGGAACCACTATTCCTTCAAACATACCCATTTTTGCTTTCCAAGATAATGTTCTCGACTTCCACATATTCTTCAA